>NC_091540.1:13636363-13939393 GCF_042242935.1 Bactrocera oleae | reverse complement strand
TTCATACGCAACAGATGGTTAGTATAGCAATTAAATTATTAACGGTTTAAAAACAGCTTAGTGCTTTTTCGCTTTAGCAGGTTTTGGCCAGTTAAGCGAATCAGAAATGCTACAACGTGCTATACAATTATCTACTCAAGAATACATCGATGATCAAAAAAGGAAGTATTTGTTTGGGCCATAAGTTTAAGTTACTTAATAAATAAATGTAATTATTTTTTGTAGCGTACACAGTTTAGAATTGAACAATAAAAATGAAAACAGTGTTATTACTTGGTGAATTTAGTTTGAACGAAGAAATATTAACGCAAATAGAATTAGATAAAATATGTATAATACAAATTATGAATTCCTAAATGAATTATTATTGTAATCATTCTTAATTAATAAATTTGTATCAATATACTCTTTGAATATACTATTAACATGCGTAAATACTAACATTAAACACATATAGAAAAATAATTGAAATTAAATATAAAAATGTATAACATTGTATTTGATATAATAATAAATATTTACTTACTATAATAAATATTTAATTACTATAATAAATATTTATTACTAATGTGCGCGGCCCTGGTTGAAAAAATATTCAGCAACCGCTTATTTGACATTTTAATTTTATATTTTATAAACATATTTTTAAAAATTTTTACTGGCTTCTGAATAAATTACATTACCTTGATTACGTGTTCAATCCTCTGTTTATTTAACAATTACTCAGAAAATAATACTAAAATATTTCATGAATTCTAACACATATTCTATTGTATTAACTACATTATAATATATAACCATTCTATTATATATGCATAGATATATTATATTTAGCGTCATTAATTTAAAAACTGCATTACATGTAATGGCATGTATTTTGATAATCATATCTGTGAATATTGTGTACAGTCAACAAATTCAATTCATTATAAGCAGTAGTTTGTTAACAATAATAAATCGCAAAATTTGTTTATTTAGAATTTAAATTGAAAATGCAGTATAATTCAGTATTCCAGGTTTGTTATTTTAACGAATTCGTGATGCTGCGCTCATACTTCTTGGAGCCTTGGCCATTGCTAATATGTTGATCAATGCTCTTTTTATCGCTGTAACATTTGCTCTAAACCTGTTTAGAATCGGATTACAACGAATTGCTTCAGAATTCACACACTTGTCAGACAATTTCTGATATTTACTAATATTTTCAGAACAGGCTGCAGAAGTGACATGATGACAATGCTGCTGTCGTATGATATGAATTCGACCAGGCCACCGCATAGCTTAAACCCCGCTTATAAACATAACGTAAAAAAAAGGTCTAATATTTCTTCACTGCTCGGGGAAAAAGAAATATTAAACGATAGATCAATCACCGTCTATTTCGACCAGCAAACCTTTGTGCAACTCGGTTCTGGATACTGTAGCAGGTTAAACTCTTACTTATCCAGACTCTTACTATCATTGATCGCGACATACTAAATAGATGTCCCGCGTACAAAGAGTTCCCGCATGACTCTAACCACCGCGTTGCAACACATTTCTTGGGCCTGCTGTTAGATGACTTCGTTGGCAGCTAACCTGAACCTAACCACCCAAGCGGGAAGCCCAATGCTGAATGCGCGTAGAAGGAAGCCAGAGCGTTTGTGATACAAGGTCATTTGTATAAATGTATGTCTTTCTTATCTCTTTCAATTTTATCAGTTTTAAAATCTTGCAAAAATAATTGGACACATCACAGTCTCTGTTGCCATCTTTATTAATTAGAAATTTTTACTTCAGTAATTCTATGAATATGAATAGTAAATAAAAATGCCATGTGTACTTTATCACGAACAAAATAAGTATGCATAAACTTTCCTAAATTTAAATCAATAATAACTGATGGCTTTTCAGTGAATTACAAACCAAGTCTAGTCAAACATCTTGAAACTGAGTACACGTTTGACTTTCTGGGATTTAAAATTCACGAACGTGATACGTTTCTTTATAGTTATAGTCTCCGTCTGTCTACAATCATTTACTGATTGGAAGTTTATTTTTATTTTTATTTGAGGTCACAGTGCCTTAAAATGCAATAAATCAAATAAAAATAGGTAAGAAGCATTTATTTGGTATCAAAATAACGTATAGTTTGGGGCATTAGTTTTAATAAAATATACAAGTTTTAATAATATACAAATATGCGCATTTTTAATACAAAATCAACTGATTTCATAGGTCACCCACCACCAAATTCCGTCAAAATGTCTTATTTAATTTATGGTAGATATTTAACCAGACTAACTAAAATTAGTAGTTTAAGCGAATGAGTTATGAGGGAAGGCCCGAACTGATTCAATTCATTATTGGAACCGAAATATGGAAAGCGAAATATTCTCGCTGAAATTTATTGAGATATCTCGCAATATATGTACGGTATAAAGTCAACCAAAGGGGTCTAAATCATTATAATCGGTCTTATATACCGTCAGCTAGGGAAATTATATTATTCGACCGATATAAACTGAAACGACAAGCAGGGCTACTAAATTAATTATATCAGGTTTACTATATGAGAGTTAAAGGATCGAAATCTTTGTACTGGGTATAGGAGAGGGGCAAGATACATCTGTACAATCGTACATTCTTATCACGCTATGTTATGCTTAAGAAAACGCGCTGGTTCATATATTAATCGGATCTGTCTGGACCGATTTCGACTATTCGCTACACAATATCAGCCCTACATCAGTTTTGAAATTTGTTACTAAATTGGATGTACAAACCTTCTCAGAGTCCCAAAGAAAACACATAACCAGTTTCAAGAGATTGAAATTGTTATCACTTTTATGGATAGACAGACATCTGAAAATCATTTCATCTCGTCATCTTTATTATTTTGATAGGTACGTCTCTATATTTATTTCGATTAGTTTTAGGTCTTAGAATCAGTTACTGTGTGCATACTCGCCACTATTTATCAGAATGATAACGATGCTTTTATCAATAAATTTTCATGAATTTTATGTGACATATTATTCTGTAGCATTAGTAACTATCTAAACGCTAACTATTTGTAGTGAAATTATTTCAACGTTTAATGACACTTAATTTTGAACATAATATATATAATTACTATATGTCAATATTTTCAGCATTAATTTAAGTCTTTATTAAATGTTCTCAAATTGATTCGCAGTAAAACGGTTATCAAATAAAAAAATTTGGCAACGATAAGATAGTCTTAATGATGGTACTTATACTGTATATATACATACATACAAGTATGTGTATAAGAATATCTAACCCTTACTGTAAAATTAATTAATTAACTAAAATAATTTGTTCCATAGTAACTCTAAATAATTCGATCTTCTTTCAATCCTCCAATACTAGCCAGGTTATTTCAAATCACAGCCGGTCGTTCGTTTATTTTTCTTGGATTGCGGGCTTATTCAAGGTAATTAGTTTTATAAATATAACATATAAAAAATGCTTATATGCAAGTTCATAATTCGCGCGAAAAGATATCCATCTGCATTTACCACAAGTGTATATGCAAGTACCATATACAATATTATTTCATATACATGTCCCATTCAGCAGTGGTACGAGTATATCCCATGTGGTTAAAAATTGCATATTACTTATACTTATTAAAAGAGCGTTGATTTTTCAAAGCGTAATATATGTACATTTGAGATCTCATTACTTTTATACTATGAGCGATTGGTTTAGTATTTATTACTTAGAAACTTATTGGCAAAGTAATCAGTCTACAAAGATTCCTAGGTCGCTTAACATTTTCAGAACGCTATTAAGAGCAATATAAATGCGAAACGGTAGAAACTTTGTTTTCTATTTACAAATACCTCAGGATTTGATTGTAAACTAAAATTTATATTTACAGTAATATTTAGAATTTTATTATGTGCATTATATGCCATTGGAAATAACGCAATAGATGATTTATTGCAAGGACTAAGTGGTCCAGCTACCGGACCATCCGGTTCTACATGCAATAACAAGGGAGTCTGTGAAAATCAGCCCGATGGTGCCATGTTTCTTGATTCCGGATCAAATGGTTACATAGTGTGTCAGTGCGAATGTGAAATATCAATGCCTTGCCCTTCTGGCTTAGTTTTTAATCCAGAGGTAAATGTTTGCGATTGGCCTCTTGAAAATACAGATTCACCGGGAACTTCTAGCACTCCAACAGATATAATCACTCAAGGTACAACAACAACACCATTAAGTTCGTCGCCTTCAACTCCATCGTCAACTACTTTTGATATAACCACTCAAGGTGCAACAACAACACCATCAAGTTCGTCGCCTTTAACTCTACCATCAACTACTTCTGATATAACCACTGAATCCACGTCTACCACAGTAAGTGGCCCAGCTACTGGGCCATCTGGTACCACATGCAACAATAAAGGAGTATGTGAAAATCAGCCTGATGGCGCTATGTTCCCTGATTCTAGATCAAATGGTTACATAGTTTGTCAGTGTGAATGTGGAATTCAAAGGCCATGCCCTTCGGGCTTAGTTTTTAGTTCAGTACATAATGTTTGCGATTGGCCAAGTTCTAATTAATTTTACTCTGCTATATCTCTTTTTCATTACATGTTAAACAATAGATTGCACGATTATGAACGGTTATTATATTAAAAGATTAAAGAAATAAGTCTGATATTGTCCAACATTTTATTAAACAGAATATTTAGAAATTACACATAATGACACGAAAATAACGAGAGTTAACGAAATGATCCAATGTATGTAAGGATACGTTTTTCAGAAAACTGTGCCAAGAGGAGGAATTAAATTTCAAAAAATAACTTAATCAACGATAAAAAGTAATTAAGAAAATTTTGCTAAGAAGATGCAAAAATCGCTAAAATATAAAAGGGCATTGTGTCAGTGCAGACATTATCATTGAGTTGCAAAAAACAATTGACATTATGATAGCAATCTTTGATGCTGCTCGTTGCAATCTCGATAAGGTTCGATAAAGTAATGTTTGCCATGGTATATACACACCAGAATGTATGCATATACATGCATCCTCGTTCAGTACAATTACAAACAGTTGTAATTTAATTAGATTTAAACAAGATTTTCTACCAATATATAACTGGAATTTGGCCCTATATGAAGCAATAAAGGTTTGTCTTCTGCCACAGCAGTATATTTTCCTGAACTAAATTTAATTTATAAGGATGTTAAGAGGTTTGTTTAATATTGCTCAACTTATGAGTTTTCAATAAAAGTGCGTGTATTGTTATTGCAGTGATAACGCTAGCTATCTTTGTGCTAGCTGCAGAAGGAGGTAATGTGCAGGAAACGCGATGCATAAAAGAGGTGCAGGGAAGAAGGCTAGCTCATCCGACCGATTGTTCCAAATTTGTGCAATGTATTAATACATCATTTGGACGTGTTCAGAAATGCCCTAGTGGATTAGCTTTTAACGCTCAAGAAGAAGTATGTGACTATCCATCACGCACTGGTTGCTCGAAAGAAAGGTCTTCTTTTCTCAAAACCAGTTGCGAATGTGACTGCAGTGTGTGTTGTCGAGGATGTAATTCATATACCACTCCAACACCTTCTACTATAAGTCCTTCTACAACTCTATGTGCGACATTAGCTTCAACAGCATCACCCAGTCCGAAACCAACAACAAGTTCAACACCGTTGTTATCATCATCATCACCAACTACGTCGCCAACTTTAACACCAACACCGTGTAATACTCCAACCCAATCATCATCGCAAACTCCATCAAATCCAACTACTCCGAAACCAACCTCAAATCCAAACCCATCATCTTCCCCAACTCAAACGTTAACACCAACTTCAAAACCTTGCGATACATCAACTCCAACCCAATCGTCATCGCAAACTCCATCAAATCCAACTACTCCGAAACCAACGTCAAATCCAAACCCATCACCTTCCCCAACTCAAGCGTTAACACCAACTTCAAAACCTTTCGATACATCAACTCCAACCCAATCATCATCGCAAACTCCATCAAATCCAACTACTCCGAAACCAACCTCAAATCCAAACCCATCATCTTCCCCAACTCAAGCGTTAACACCAACTTCAAAACCTTTCGATACATCAACTCCAACCCAATCATCATCGCAAACTCCATCAAATCCAACTACTCCGAAACCAACCTCAAATCCAAACCCATCACCTTCCCCAACTCAAGCGTTAACACCAACTTCAAAACCTTGCGATACATCAACTCCAACCCAATCATCATCGCAAACTCCATCAAATCCAACTACTCCGAAACCAACGTCAAATCCAAACCCATCACCTTCCCCAACTCAAGCGTTAACACCAACTTCAAAACCTTTCGATACATCAACTCCAACCCAATCATCATCGCAAACTCCATCAAATCCAACTACTCCGAAACCAACCTCAAATCCAAACCCATCATCTTCCCCAACTCAAACGTTAACACCAACTTCAAAACCTTGCGATACATCAACTCCAACCCAATCATCATCGCAAACTCCATCAAATCCAACTACTCCGAAACCAACGTCAAATTCAAACCCATCACCTTCCCCAACTCAAGCGTTAACACCAACTTCAAAACCTTGCGATACATCAACTCCAACCCAATCATCATCGCAAACTCCATCAAATCCAACTACTCCGAAACCAACGTCAAATCCAAACCCATCACCTTCCCCAACTCAAGCGTTAACACCAACTTCAAAACCTTTCGATACATCAACTCCAACCCAATCATCATCGCAAACTCCATCAAATCCAACTACTCCGAAACCAACCTCAAATCCAAACCCATCATCTTCCCCAACTCAAACGTTAACACCAACTTCAAAACCTTTCGATACATCAACTCCAACCCAATCGTCATCGCAAACTCCATCAAATCCAACTACTCCGAAACCAACGTCAAATTCAAACCCATCACCTTCCCCAACTCAAGCGTTAACACCAACTTCAAAACCTTTCGATACATCAACTCCAACCCAATCATCATCGCAAACTCCATCAAATCCAACTACTCCGAAACCAACCTCAAATCCAAACCCATCATCTTCCCCAACTCAAACGTTAACACCAACTTCAAAACCTTTCGATACATCAACTCTAACCCAATCATCATCGCAAACTTCATCAAATCCAACTACTCCGAAACCAACGTCAAATCCAAACCCATCACCTTCCCCAACTCAAGCGTTAACACTAACTTCAAACTCATCATCATCGACTGACGTTACCTTCACAATACCTGCTCCCACACAAAAGAATCCTGGTTGTGATCCATTGTGTTACAATCTAAAAGATGGTTCCACTAGTATTTTGGAGGGTAATTGTCAAAAATTCGTGGTTTGTGTTGGTGGCAAAGAAAATATATTTTCTTGTTCCAATAATTTACTGTATAATTCCGTAACTGGCGAATGCGATTATCCAGGAAATGTAAATTGTCCGTGGCCACAAACTCCACCAAGTGGTCCGTCGGCGGGACCATCTGGAACTAATTGTGCAACTGGAGGTCGTTGCGTTGGCCAACAGGACGGTACCTCTTTTACTAGCGAAACTGATGCCTGCAGCAAAGACTATATTGTATGCCAATGTGAGTGTGAAGTGCAGCGTACTTGCCCATCACTATTAATGTTCAACCATAAGTTGGGAGTCTGTGATTGGCCAACGAGTTTCGGATGCTAATATAATATGATAACATTTACTACTAAAGGATGTTAAATGAATACTATTGTCTTATGTTACATATCTCAAACTTGTCCAAAATTTTCAGATTCTGCATTATCAGTCAAAATATAATTTATGACCTTAGTAATATTTTATCCTATTGGGAGAACGTTAAATATTTAAGATGGTAATCTGAGCTGATTTGATCTGAATACAGATTCTGTGTTTATAATTGAAATGTTATTAAGAGTTTTTAAAACTTTTAAACTGTTCAAAGCAACCGGAACCGATTGTATATCTTCAGCGCTATTGTAGTAAGGATCACACTTTTGGTTAGGTTATGGGCTTGGCATGTTTTCGAGGCAGACAGTGACTCCGAGATAAAAACCGGGCCAGGGGTAAAAAGGTAGGTGCCCCCTTCCTATAGGAATCTTTCTAATATTTTATACATTTTATTAACTATCTTCCCATTACTACTTCAATGTTTTTGAAGAATAAGTCAAATACCCCGTTGATGTTAGGTGGAACAAATTGGGTTTGTACGATTTATATAGACATAGACTTTCAGTCAAAAATACTATTTCAGATTGCACAGGAATTTATGAATATAGGGATAACAAGACTTGCCATTAAATAAGATAACAGAAACATCGCATTCAAACAATTACTTATCGATCTAATTAATAAAAAAATGTTCTTTTGAAATCTTTTGACTAAAATCCTCCAACCTTAATTTATTTGGAACTTAGAAGTGAGCTCTTCGAGCTTTGGCGGCAGCGACTGCATCGATAATATTCTGGAAAGCAAACTTCTAAGGAGGCCAATTCTGTCACTAGGCACTGTGTTCCTGAAATCCTGCCCTGTGACGAGCATGATCGATGAAAATTTTTGATATTTGCAAAAGCACTTAACAAACGTTCACTATTTGAAACAGGTACGGATAAAGTGCAAAATATTCTCAAAGCGATGCAAATATTTGGGAAAAGTCTTCCTAGAAAGTAGAAAGTGTTTATTTTGAATTCAACTTTTTCTTTACTTTGTCCACTTCTTCATATAAGTCGTTCCCGTGGTTTTTTTCTTGTTTATGGTAACATCGGCAAACATTATATTATGATTTGCATTCATTATAATTTATTTACCACTGGTCGCGCAGATATTGCAAATCTAGAAGAAGCTTTCTATATTTCTAACATCAGCGTCGATGGTGGCATTGATCTCTTGAGTTACCAAGTTCTCTCATTGATTGACTGAAAGATTTTAAACCATATGGAGGCCATCAAATTACTCAAATTGTTTCATACTTGTATATTTCAAAATTCCATCAATACCTTCGAACCATAACTGTATACCATAGATGTAAGCCCCAGTGCCTATGAATGACTTTTCACTAAAAATATCGGTCAATGCGTAAAATATATAATTATAGATGAATTTCGGAGAGAATCCTTTTCTAATAATAGTATGTCCGTATGTCAAAAATGGCTGGAATCGGTTGAATACTTCCCTATACACCTAACAGAAAGTTTTTCGTAATTCCTGATGACTTTATCTGAATATATTGAGTGAGTGTGTTTTCTAGTAATGGTTGTCTTTGTGCCTGAAATGAATAAAATCCGATGAAAACTTGTCCTTGTCCCCATATAACTAATATCAGTATTTTCAATCGGTTGGCTTTACGCCTTATATATTGGCGATGGTATCTTAAATAAATTTAACCTCTTCGGTTGGTTTGTATTGCATATATCATCTATGTGAAAATGAATTTAATATAACTTTAATCCATTCACGATTTCGTCTAACAAAGAGTGTTCTTTCACAACATTTTTTAGAATAAAGTTTTGACAGCACCTATGAGTATTTCTTCGGTTTTAATCATTGCAAGTTACAAGAGTATGAAATGTTCGGTTACGCTCAAACTTAGACCTTACTTACTTGTTAACTATTAATTTAATTTCTTGAAAAATAAGAGCCGCTACGAGAACTCTGGACTCGAGGGGATCACCTGGTAACAAATGGAAAGTTTTCTGCATCACTAAACAAGGAAAATGGGTTTTCTAAACCAATATCATATATTATAAGTATGTATACAAGTAAATGTATATACGTAAGTATATCGACCAGTTTGTTAAGTTATGAAAACTGTATTTGTGTATCTGTAGAGGATAAAAGACGATCTTTCAATTGCCACTTGCTGGTCTGAAGTACAAGCTTTTTTTTTCTCTAGCTGATGTACACAACATTTTTTCTAGTTGTGACTACACTAAACCTAATACGTCATTTTATGCAAACACAATATCAACAAACTGTACACAGAGAAAATGGTGAACGCTTAGAATATCCGGTTGCTTGCAGTACTCTGTGATCAAACAAAATCATGATTCAACTGAGAACTATGATAAGAGTTTACACAGGACACTTACTCAAAGGTTTCACTTGTATGTAGGACAAAATCGGTAAAATGCAGACCATGCTAGGAGAATGATGAGACTTTCAAACATAGCGGTCAGGTGTTTTATTCACCATACCACATAAAATTTTTTCCAATATTACGGAAGCTCTTCGAATATATTACGTAATGTACAAGTTTAAAGTATTATATGTAATGCTACTTAATATGTGGTATGATCTTCTTTTCGAAAAAAGTTTGAAATCTGGAAAAATCTCCCCAGCCACGTTATTCTATTAGCTTAAGAGCGGATTAATTTAAACTTTCCATATGTGGTTAATTTCAATAATACATGTCTATTTTGCCAATATACTTGTAATGATAATGGCAAATGGTAGTTTAACTGCTCCGGCCCAGATAAATCAATTTAGCTTCACCAATTGTTTGATTGGCATTTCGCAATGGAAGGCCATTCGCAACGCCCATTTCTTACACTGAAATGATGTCCCTCCGGACATATCAACGTCAAAACTTGGTAATTCATGCAGAAAATGAAACGGTTACAGTCTTCCTGGAATGGGAACAAAGTACCGTTTGGGCTCATTGCGCAAATGGTGTCCATTTTCCTACTATCGGTATTGTCTAGTTCATCTAAATTAGCTATGTCGTATTCTTTTGAATTAGTTGCTACTGAATTAATTAGTTCGATATCCTTTTTGGTTAAGTTTTTCAGTTGCATACTGCATTTGGCCAATGTTGGGTCTTGACATAATCCTCTTGTTGCATTAAAATGAAGCATTAAAGGGCAGGTACGGCGATAGGGCCTCTCCAATATACAAACGTAGTATTGTGAGCAAGAATCTGGTTTTGGTAAAAGCGTGCCAGTCGGAATTTTTTTGCAGATCGGACCAATACTCAGATCCGCAACAACTTCGTTAGGCGTTTTCGGTTTGGCTAAAGATGAACGAGTACCTTGTTTCTTTTTATTGGTTGTGGATGTTATATTTTTGATTTGTGACAGATCAACTTGACAATTAGCTTTCAACGGATGATCACATAATCCGGTTTGTGCATTGAAATGATAAAAGCTGCCACACGAGCTGGCTATAGCATTCCCATCGACACAGATAAAGAAACCTGTGCAGGAACCCGGCATGGGTATAGTGACACCGTTTCGATTACTACAGATTTCCGGGAAGCCTGTATCAGTTCGTTGCTGTAAAGATAAATATATGACTCATACATATGTATATATTTGCACACAGTCAGACAGAAACGATATATCGCTATTAACTTACATCATGTTTCCGAGACAAAACGGAGCTCTGCAAGAATGTAAGACATAACAAACTACCAAATAAATACCACATGTTTGCTCCTAAGTAAGAGCTGTTTATTGATATTCTTGGTGAGTAAAATTTTTTTAAATATTGCGACTTTTAATATTCAAATACGAATCAGCAATTGAGCTGTGTAATATAGTTTCCAATCTTTATAAACATTCTTAGTTACTTATCATAATGCTAAAATTGGAAATATTTGCATATACTATATTCATATCAAAACATTAAAAGATACACTGCTACATCATTTCTCATTGAAATCTTGATATAAATTTGCGATATAACTTCATACATATTTATGCAAATATAAAACAATATGTTGCTTCCCTACTTACAAGGCATGTGTATATGTATAAGTTTCCCTATAAGTCATATTTATAAGTAAATACGTACATATGTATATATTTTTATACTCTTGCAACATGTTGCTACAGAGTATAATATTGTAGTTTTGTTCACCTAACGGTTATTTGTATCAGCTCAAACTAATCGAGTTAGATATAGCGTTATATATACATAAATGAACAGGATGAAGAGCCGAGTTGAAATCCGTGTGACTGTCTGTCTGTCCGTCTGTCCCTGCAAGCGATAACTTGAGATATTTTAATGAATTCCTTAGCACCCAATGAGAGTTGGTATTGCAAATGGGCGTAATCAGCAGCATATAATCTTACGCCTAAAAATTGTCAAAATCGGACCATAAATTTTTAAGGACGGAGACATCGAATATGTGAACACCAGTGCATATCGCTGATTTTTTACCGAACATATCGGTCGGTCTGTGAGTTGTAGTATTGAAATTCGGGGAGAATATTTTTGTGATAACAGCTTGCCCTTGTGCTAAAAATGTGTAAAACCGGGTCATACTTCCTAATTATTAATTATCCTATTTACCTAATATATATATTTTCGAACTTCCGATAAACTTTATACCGCATCTATCGGTCAATACTTGTATGTAATAAATTTTAATGAAATTCCGAAAGAATCTTTTTCTTATAATAGTGTATCTTCTTACCTATAATTTAAATAATGGATAGACACTTCCTATTTAAAAAAAAAATACGAAAATTTCTTATATCACTTTACCTTGCGAGAGTATAAAATGTTCGGTTACACCCGAACTTAAACTATCTTACTGTGTTTATATGAAGTTTTGCCAACACCTGGAGGTATTTCCTCGTTTTTGATTCTTCATAAAATTTAGCAAAAAATATGCTGGGAATATAGCAACAAGTTCTATTACTCCCCATAAGAAAAAATACGTAGCATTAATTATAAATACTTGTAGTTACGTCGTACTCATATGAGGTTGAGCGCGTGCTAACATCTGGTCGATCGTTAGTTCGTATCCCACTTGGAATTTCGAAAATTATGAAAATACCAAGTCAAAGTTCTGACTACAGTTCCGTAAATACTCTGTTAGAAGTAAACTAACAGATTCGTTGACATAGACACAAATGGTATAGTTCCTTCGTTTTAAGAATAACATCAAAACGTACATTTGAGGTAAAAAGAAAAGCTCGGCCAAACAGCATCATATAATATTTTTATTACATGCACACACAGAAAAATTGTTTTCAAATGACTATATGCAAGAGTATATTTGTATGTACATACTAAGTAATTTAAAGCAATCAGGTAGTGTTCATAAATATTCTGATAGTAGCGATAAATTTACAACCAAAAACTACATATTTGCGAATGATTACTTTTTGCTGATATTGGTTACGTGCTTTTAATATGGGACGAAAACGCAAAATATGAATATACTCAGAACTCCTTACTAATATTTCGTGTTTACTTGTATCACGTATTGGCAGATGAACTTATTGAATTGAAATCGGCGTTGTATGGAATGTAGGCGCAGATGATGTTCGAATTTTAATTCTTTAAATAAAATTCTTAAGCGTTTAATTACACAGAAACTATAAATACTTTCGATTTATATATTCGGCATATGTGCATAAAAATCACATAACCACATCAGTCAATTTAGTACTTTCATGTAATTCAAAGAAGAAGTATTTGGTTCTGTACTTGGGCATCACCATGTTAAATGAACCAAATGTTTCGTAACCTGAAGATTCATTTTATAGTCCTATGTGTGAATGCTTCAGCGTGACCAAAAGAGGTATTAGGTATATCAGCGGTAGCATGTAAGGATCATGAATCGTGCTATTGCCTCGTTGTACTTACGCTTTATATATGGCGCCAATAAACACCCTAACATACACACTGATCATTCTCAATTATATACATACATATACATGAAGATTGAACCTGGATCAACATCTATAGGGTAAAATTGATCATGATTACTTATATAATTTTCCCTTTTGATATGATGTTGTGCAAGTCGGGAACAATTAAATAAAAGTGTTATTACCCAAAATATCAAGGACTCAGTTCATGTTACATATATTGTACATAAATAGATAAAGATGAAGAAGAATAATTATTAATATATTACTATTATATATCATTTATAGAAAAAAATGCAGAAGCTCAAACATATTTAGGTGATTATTAATGATTACTTTATATACATCTGTATGAGCGTATCTGACATGTTGTAATATGTAAGGGATAAATTTATTGTAATTTTTGCTTTTTTCTTACGAATAATCTTATTTGCAGTAACGATCACAGGCCATAACTTCAGAGTTCCAGAAAAGACCGTTCCCACAGGTTTGTACCGTTGCAAAGCCATCGCATTGTATAAATTTGTGACAGTCAAAAGGATGTCTCACGTAATCAACTCCGGGGGTATTGCATAAATGAAAGAAATTGTTGGTATCCGTGTCGTATTCCGGATAATATGAAGGTGGGCCTCGATCCCCTTGTGATGCTGTTGGAGGTGTTGCCGCAGTTGCTATTGAATTATCAATGTATGGAGGCAGTGTCCAAATCTGTGGCGTATTTTTGCAGTCCCCATTTTGCGGTAAATCGCAGCGCTCTAGTAAAGAATTCCAATACATAAAAGAAGGACAACGCATTGGGATGCACTTATAGAACTTGTTGCAGTCTGTAGAGTCTATTGTGAAAAAGATTTTTTCCAATGTGGGATATGCGCTGCTTTCAGTTGGATTTGTTGGGTATATCGAATCAGGTATGCGAGTGGAACATTTTGTAGCTGAGGGAAAATCACAGCGATATGTCAGCATATTCCATTGAAGCCCATTCTCGCATAACATTGCGTAAGCATATCTATTTTTGCAAGTATAGTACTTTCTGCAGTCGTTGGGGTGTGGCAATTGTACAGGATGCATTGGATCGTCAATCAATGGGCAATCAGGATGTTTTATCGGTTGTTCAACCTAAAATACAAAGTTATTAGATAAATTTTGAACTAAACCTGTTCAACTAGTATATACTATAAAATGAGTAGCGTAACTAAGCACTTTACTTGACATCATCTAAATTTATTTTACTTATTTCGATCACATTCAAATATAAATAGGAACGTATTTAGTAATTATAAGTATATACATATGTAGTTACCATTTCATTGAGAGCAACAGTTAATCCGATCCATAGCCCAAAAAATGTCAATAGCAGCATGCTTAATTGGAACACTGTATAAAATAATATTTTCTTTACTGTAATTTAATCAATTTGCCAATTGCCTTAATGTTCGTTGGTGTCGTCCCAAGTGCTACTATTGATTATCTCACAATCTGCGGCATTTATATAAATGTGCCTGGAATTTTACATGGAAGGGTTCGTTAATATTTCTTAGGCTATATAAACACATACTTGAGCTTTGTTTAACCAATGTAGGGAATGCATTGTGAAATATGTGTAACTGATAATCGATGAGGATAACCTTGAAGCATATAAATAATGTTGTTGCTTTCCACCAGTATTTACCTTTATTGTATTCTAAGAAGTTTTTGCAAAGAGCAGAAATCGTCTATTTGCCATAGCTATTACAGACGAATCCGATATTTGAAATATATATAGGAATTTCAGAGCTTTAAATCGGAAGCATTTAGGTTTGAACGTTATTTGACATTGACAGGTCATACTCGTACACTTTGTTAAAATAATAATAAAGTCGCCAAACGTTTATTATTTTGTAGACAGTGATGTGAATACAAAATTTCAGTTAGATAATTTTCAATGTGATAAACTATTCATTTAATTATGTATTTCCTTTGAAATATTTTGAACAAAACCCTACGCTTTATAAGTATTTAATCAGAAAGGAATCGAGCATAACCGAATATTATTAGTGTTCGACTGATGCCCAATTTTTGTCCAATACCGATGCATATTTTATTATCCAATAAACCTAATGGTTCTTTTAATATAGTCTCACACCTAATAATTTTCTCAGTTGAAAAATACTTGTGTTTAAAGCGAGCACCAATTGCCGTAGAAACAAGTAACTGTGAAATTGTAATTATTAAACTTTAATCATAACTTAAGTTTTAAAAGAATAAAAAGGCAAAAAAATGAAACGGTAAAATTAAAGAGAATCGTCTAATGGATTATTCATACACTACTTTCCTCGCTTTGCATGAATTTATACTTTAACAGCGAAGCGAAGAAAGCAAAGGGTATGCCATAATGGACGCCTTACTTTCAGTGTTTCTCTCTAACAAAATTGGCGACTGTTGCATGGCAAAGCGTAAAAAGTTGATAGTTGTCCAACATTTTGCTTCGCCTTGCTGCGTTTCTCTTCGATGTGAACGTACTCATACAAAAGCATACAACGAACTTTTCTATCAAAACAAATATCTGACGCAAAGCGAAGCAAACGCTCTATGTGAATCAGCCATAAGAATCGATGCCGACGTCAAATCTTTTGGCTGATACCGGCACATGAACATAAATGCCAAAACGAAAGCTCACGAAAATATATAGCGGTTATTTGGAAAACCAGCTTTCCGTACTCGATTCAGTATAATTTTCTGCCAGTATGAAACGCATAATGAATAAAGACAAATGCCTCTTAAGTGAACAAAGTTATAATACCTTTGTGAAATATTGTTGTCGGGCATAAAATCGGATCCAAAAGCGTTTTTCTCTATTCATCGCCTAAAATTATGCATTATAATATCTTTGGTTATAAAATACAATTGAAAGCTAGTTATCTCGTTCAGCAATTTTATCTAGAATTTAAAAAAAATGTCTCTTCTCAAACCTGACTTTTATCAGTTGTTTCGCAAATATCTGAGAACTTTCAGATTTTATAGAAAAGCATGTTTTTAATCGACGTATTAAATGCATTGCTTACGCGCAACTACAGCTTGGTGCATCGTGGTGTTATATTCCGAATTTATATTATATATTATTTATTGTATTAATATTAAAAAAAAACAACTTTAAGCCTTAGAACGTATTTGTAATCTGTATAGTAAAGGTAGAAGCAAATGTTTGCTTAATTGACTTTGCGCTATAAATATATAAAAAATTATATACACTCATGCCTCGCTATACCGCCGCTCGTTATACGGCATTTTGCTATAACGGCCTTTTTAATTAAAGACACATTTTAGATAGAAGGCCCAAAATATTTCGGTACTACGGCCAAACACTTTTTATCGATGTGAGCGCGACAGTAAACCTATGCAGTTAGAACTCTGTAACCTTCTATTTTGAGAATTTCTTCTTATCCTTTCATTGAACAGGCTTTTTGTCGTTTCTTATTGCTTTTAATTTATTTTACTATATCTAACATGCAGTTTTTACACTTTTGTTTATAGATTGTTGATGGATTTTAGAGTCCGATATTATTTTATGTATAAATGTACATACATAACAGTATTTTTGATTTAAATTAAATAAAAATATAAAAATGCATTTTGAATGATAAGCCAAGTTACATATTTAACAATTTTGAAACCGATATGATTGAATTTGTATGAATTTGTATTAAAATATTTGATGCCTTATACCACTTTGGGCTTTACGGCCGAGTTTCGTTGAACGTATCTAGGCCGTTAAGCGTGGTACGAGTGTACATGTATGTTTTATGTCCTCCATACTTAGACCTTTTTTATAGACTTTCGATTAAAAAAGGTACAAACGTCCTCAATCAATCTTCATAAAATCATAAAACAAGCTCGAACAACACGGTATTTTCCATGAAAGAAAGATCAGAGGTGCAGTTAGTCGCATATACTTTTAATCATTTACTCATCAAGGATTTGTCGTATGTTTTGCAGGATCGCCTTCGATTATCACACAGCACTATTTTTGTCTTTCAGTCTAATATTACATCTAGTTTAAGTCAATGTCAATAGCAAACGAGCATGAGTATAATTCATTCATAACCACATCATGATACCGCTATCGATGCAATCAATTCCAGTGAAGTAAAAACATCAATAACGTACAAAGGTGCGGCCGATTACGTTTGTATTCAAACTTATGCTCTGTTTATTTCGCTTAACAATGCGAAGAACTTGAAAATCAATTAAGAAACATTTGTACGAACATGATCTAGAATTTGATAATATTTTAAACAAGTAAAATTACTGTAGTAACAAGTTGTAAATAAATTGTATTGAAGTGTCAATTCATAAACGAAATTTAGGTATAAAATGATCTAAAATTTAATAAAACGACGACAGAGTCTTATTTGAGCAATTGGCTCAGATCTATTGTTATAAGTACTTTTAAAAATTAGTGAGAGGACATTTAAAAAAAAATTGTAGCTCCAATTTCAACAACTACACATAGAATGAATGGTAAGCCAAACTACTGTTCTTAAAGTTAACTACAATTTGTTAATATGAATATTCACATGTTTTAATACAATATTAATAATAAATAAACAATTCTTAATTTCGTAGTTACTCTGACCGCTGTGGTTTTGTTGACCACAGCTGCACTTTGTTACGCAGCTGATGCAGAGTGTAAGTACCGTAAGACTCGTAAATTGGCATCTCACTGGCCAGATCCTACCGATTGCACTCGCTACTATCGTTGTACGAATAAGAGTGTAAAACGAGCAATAGTTTGCGCCGAAGGCAAAGTATATAATTCGAAGATAGGAAAATGCTCAAATTTCATCGAGGGTCTTTGCAAATTGACATTAGCCGTGCCTTTAGCTGGGGTAAGTTTTGCAAAATTTCTGTTTTTAAATACAACTACAATAGAATTAGACTGTTCTAAAACCGCACTTTCAAATAAATTTTTAGATTGACAATCTATGTGCTAATGAAACCTCTGGTGTTTATCTTGATCAACCTGGATACTGTCGTAATTTCTATATTTGCAATCAAAATCAGGCTTATCCTCAAGTTTGCGACCCAGGAAGTCGTTTTAATTCTACGACTAGAACATGCATACCAGATACTGACACTGAATGTTGGCAAAATAAGTGTATTAGTGAAAGAAATGGTACCTATTTGCCCAATGAATCTTCCTGTTCATCATTTTATGTGTGTGCTGCTGGCGAAACAATCGAACAAGAATGCGGTAGTGGCAGTTATTTTAATAGTTCCATAAGGATCTGTCTGCCTGATCCAGATGGACGGTTTTGTTGGGAGAACTTATGCGTAGGCAAACAAGATGGAGAATTTGTGCAAGATGTAAACGATTGTCACACTTATTATGTCTGTGTTGCAGCAAAACCAATTCAGCAATATTGTCCAGATGGCAGCTATTTCAATTCGACTAAAAATAGTTGCTTACCTGGCGAGTGTTTGCCAGTTACGACCGATTGTCCCATCACTGAGACAACAACATCGACGACTGAATGCATTAGTGAAAGTACTGAATCCACACCATCAACAGAATGTACTGAAGTTACAACACCTACTACAGAAGCAACTTGCGATTGTCCTGGTGGTTATAAAGAAGGTGAACTGATACCGTTCCCAAACTATCCCGAGAATTGTGATAAATATTATGAATGTTCAAACGGAAAACTTGAGGAGAAAGAATGCGGCGAAGGAAATCGCTTCAATAGCACCTTGGGTGTTTGTGAACCCGATGTTGACAATATATGTAGGCCAGCTGTCACTACTGAATGTTCCGAAGTTACAACATCTGCTACGGAAGCAACTTGCGATTGTCCTGGT
Organism: Bactrocera oleae; assembly: GCF_042242935.1. NCBI lineage: Eukaryota > Metazoa > Arthropoda > Insecta > Diptera > Tephritidae > Bactrocera > Bactrocera oleae. The sequence goes on along the minus strand of NC_091540.1, from coordinate 13,919,942 downwards.
GGTTATAAGGAAGGTGAACTGATACCGTTTCCAAACTATCCCGAGAATTGTGATAAATATTATGAATGTTCAAACGGAAAACTTGAGGAGAAAGAATGCGGCGAAGGAAATCGCTTCAATAGCACCTTGGGTGTTTGTGAACCCGATGTTGACAATATATGTAGGCCAGTTGTCACTACTGAATGTTCCGAAGTTACAACATCTGCTACGGAAGCAACTTGCGATTGTCCTGGTGGTTATAAGGAAGGTGAACTGATACCGTTCCCAAACTATCCCCAGAATTGTGATAAATATTATGAATGTTCAAACGGAAAACTTGAGGAGAAAGAATGCGGCGAAGGAAATCGCTTCAATAGCACCTTGGGTGTTTGTGAACCCGATGTTGACAATATATGTTGGCCAGCTGTCACTACTGAATGTTCCGAAGTTACAACATCTGCTACGGAAGCAACTTGCGATTGTCCTGGTGGTTATAAGGAAGGTGAACTGATACCGTTCCCAAACTATCCCCAGAATTGTGATAAATATTATGAATGTTCAAACGGAAAACTTGAGGAGAAAGAATGCGGCGAAGGAAATCGCTTCAATAGCACCTTGGGTGTTTGTGAACCCGATGTTGACAATATATGTTGGCCAGCTGTCACTACTGAATGTTCCGAAGTTACAACACCTGCTACGGAAGCAACTTGCGATTGTCCTGGTGGTTATAAGGAAGGTGAAATGATACCGTTCCCAAACTATCCCGAGAATTGTGATAAATATTATGTATGCTCAAACGGAACACTTGAGGAGAAAGAATGCGGCGAAGGGAATCGCTTTAATAGCACCTTGGGTGTTTGTGAACCTGATGTCGAAAATGTATGTTCTCGAATAAATTGTGATGATCAAAACTATAACGTAGGTGGACGAAGAAATAGGCGAAGTGTCGACAGATCTTCGATTGACACCTTCGATGCTTCATTGTGTATGGGCTTATACACCGAGGGGGAGATAATAGGGGATTCTTCAAATTGTCGGAAATATCAAGTTTGTATTAGTGGTGAAATGTTATCCGAAGATTGCGGCTTCGGTAATTATTTTAACCCAAATACTTTAACATGTAACATCGATACTCAGCAAGTTTGTATTAGCAATAACGAGAATACCAATAAAAACCTTATTACCGAAAAGGATGAAAAAATAACTGATACCGTCTCTAACGTTATGGACGCAGATTGCAGCTGCCCTGGTGGATACAAAGAGGGTGAAGTGCAACCATTCCCTAACTATCCGGAAAATTGCGATAAATATTATATCTGCACTGACGGTAGGCTTCAAGAACGGGAGTGTGGAGAGGGCAATTATTTTGATAGTAATCTCGGAGTATGTGTACCTGATGTCGATAATATCTGTTCGCCAGCAAAAACGAATTGCACTTGTCCTGGTGGATATAAAGATGGTGAATTGCAACCATTCCCTAACTATCCGGAAAATTGCGATAAATATTATATCTGCACTGACGGTAGGCTTCAAGAACGGGAGTGCGGAGAGGGCAATTATTTTGACAGTAATCTCGGAGTATGTGTACCTGATGTCGATAATATCTGTTCGCCAGCAAAAACGAATTGCACTTGTCCTGGTGGATATAAAGATGGTGAATTGCAACCATTCCCTAACTATCCGGAAAATTGCGATAAATATTATATCTGCACTGACGGTAGGCTTCAAGAACGGGAGTGCGGAGAGGGCAATTATTTTGACAGTAATCTCGGAGTATGTGTACCTGATGTCGATAATATCTGTTCGCCAGCAAAAACGAATTGCACTTGTCCTGGTGGATATAAAGATGGTGAATTGCAACCATTCCCTAACTATCCGGAAAATTGCGATAAATATTATATTTGCACTGACGGTAGGCTTCAAGAACGGGAGTGCGGAGAGGGCAATTATTTTGACAGTAATCTCGGAGTATGTGTGCCTGATGTCAATAATACTTGCAGGCGAAATGTGTGCAATGGTCAAGTTGACGGTACCTATATGCCTGACTCGACAAATTGTACTTCATTTTATCTTTGCAAAGACGGTAAAGGAGAGATATATAATTGTCCACCTGAGAAGTGGTTTAATCCAGTTCAACAGATTTGTATGCCTGACTATAATGCAACGTGCATAAATCCTTGTAAAGATACAACAGGAATTACATTATTACCCAATCCGGATTGTTCGAAGTATTTTCTTTGTAATAACTGCAAACCATATGTTGAGACGTGCCCCGAAGGTGGATTTGATATAACCCTGAATAAATGTCGTGCAGATGCTGTTTGTGAAGCTACTTTGTGTGTAGGTAAAAGTGATGGAATCACATACCCTCTGGTAGGCAACGATACCAAATTTTATTTATGTATGGGTGGCGTAGCTCAGATAAGAGAATGTAATCCCGGACAAGTTTTCAATGAAGCTGTGGGAGTTTGCTTGGAAGAGCCCAGCGTAAGTACAGGAGTGCAATGTTGAGCATTTTTTATTTTCGTACTCAAATCATTTCCCGTTTGCCGTTTAGTCACAATGTAATCAATCCGAATGCAATTCCACTAAGCCAGAAGAGAATGCATTTGCACCCTTAACCAACATTGATAATACTGCATTCTGTATGTGTCGAGGTAATTCAGCATTCCTACATCACTGTGGAGATAATTACACTTTCCGAGCTGACCTTGGAATATGCTATTCGGTAAGAAAAATTAATAAGTGTGATGAACTGATAGTTCCCCCCTTTCTAAATGTCATGCTAAACATTTTTGTTTTCATTTTAAGAATGCACCTTGTGATCCGGAGTTATGTTATTCTTTCCCTGAAAATACGCGCTCTCAAAATCGTAACGATTCACACAGTTTCTGTTTATGTGTCAGTAGGCAACAAGTTATTGTTGATTGCCCCAACAACCAAACATACAATGCAGTCACCCAAACTTGCCAAATGCTTGATGTTAGTGAAATGCGTCATAATATTTAAAGCCTTTCAATTATTTGTATTAATGGTGAAATATTTTAATTGATATATAGGAAAGATGTTCTGCTACTTTTTGCCTTACGGCTCCGGAGTATAGTACTTTCCCAGCATTGAATAATGATACAGATGGTTTCTGCGAATGCGTCATTTCTGGCAGCATATATAAGTTGTGCGGAAACGATAAGAAATACAATGCGGAAAGAGGAGTATGCCTATCAGACATTGACGATGATTGCAATAGTTCACTTTGTTCAGGAAATACTGGATTGATATTTGGTGCTGCCAGTGATCCTTATGCCTTCTGCTATTGTATTAACGATGGATTAGCAATTAAGCAGAATTGTCCAAATTCTGAGATATTTAATGAGACTTTGTTAATATGTCAGGCGGTAAGATCTGTTACATAATTTATTAAGTAAATATTATACTTACTTCATTTTGCATCACTCTTGACATGTCGTATAGGTGGGTTGTGATGGCCAATTTTGCTTGACGAATCCGGCCAGTCCGTTTCCAGCTTTAAATGAACCATATGCTTTTTGTATCTGTGGAAATTCAGATCCAAGCTCAGTAACTAAACACGATTGTTTGAGTGGAACACGTTTCGATCCATACTACTTAATATGTAAAGAGGTATGAATTTGATGACTAAGGAAAACCGATTGAATGACTTTTACTTTTTTCGCTATTTAGGATCCTTGCGACAAGAACTTTTGTTCTAATTCATGCAATGATGGTATTTCTTATCCAGCAAATAATTACCCATACGGATATTGCGTGTGTAAGAGTGGCATACCCGAGTTGCTTTCTTGCTCTAACGGAAATATGTTTAACCCTAACTCCAGCCAGTGTGAATCCTCAAACAATGTAAGTAGTTATTTCGAAATAAGTATTCTATATTTGTCGAGTAGGGTTACTCAAATACCTATTACAAGTATATTGCATTTGGTTTTCAACTATCCAGATTAATTGTGATGTAGCTCAATGTGTTAACGCGACAGTAGAAGACCCTTATGCAATTGCAGCTAAAAACGAAACACATGGATTTTGTTACTGCTTTTCTGCGACCGAAGTTGAATTCTTCTTGTGTCCAGATAATGCCTTATTTGACCCGATTCGCGAGATTTGTGCTATAAGTTGTACGAATGGCTCGAAAATATTGGAACTTAAGCAAGGTATCTCCACTGTGAGCTGCGTGGGTACTTATCGCGAGGGAGAATACGTGCCGCATCATACCAACAATCAACTATTCTACCAATGCTATAATGCAAAGCTTACGGAGGGTGATTGTGGTGCAGGAAATGTCTTCGACCAAAATAGTCTAACTTGTCAGCCTTGGGATAAAATGGTTAGGCAGCAAAATAGAAATCTTATGCGCACAGAAACGATTCCGGAAAATAATGTAAGAACTCTGAAGATTTTGAAAAATTACTATAAAAAATTCCCATACTTCTAAAGTTGTCGATAAGGCTTGCCTCTTTAAAAACATGATTGCTTAATACTACAATCTAAGCAAATATACTTGAATAATTATTATACTTGTAATGAAATACCTATACATAAAGCTATATTAAATAATAGTATAGAAATTCCGCTTGCTTCATATTCATTAGATCTTTTAACTATATACGTACATTTATCGCACCAGTATGTAAATAAAAGTGCTGTTACATAACGAAATTTTAAAATTTGGCCGTTTTATTCATGAACAATATACAAATTTACTACCGAAAGGAAATAATATGATCATTAAACAAAATTATGTGTATATGTATAGATAGTAACATGAATTTTGAAAGCAGTGGCACTCTTGACTAAAAGGATATGCAAGAACAGCAAGTTGTGGCATTGAACAAATTGAAGCTTTTTTGATGTGTTTTGTGCTGCTGCATATTAAACTAAGAGCAAATCAATTTTTTCAGAGGCCAGCCATGTATTAGGAGCACTTAAAAAACCATATTTGTATTAACAAATGTATATATGTAATATTTCTTCACCTTAGAAATGGTGTATTGAAAACGAAAAAAGATACGTGCTATCCAACTGTTCGCAATATGAAATATGCATAGACGGTGTTTGGACTTGGCTGAGCTGTCCCGATGGACAATTCTACAGTGCTCAAGGGCACACGTGTATTGAACGTCGCGATGACATGATCTGCATTTATGGTCATGTTACAAGTTTTCCAAATTGTAGTGCTTTAATGGAGCTACAAACAGTTCACGGTAAGAATGCTAACTGTACACAATATTACCGTTGTAATCATGGTAAATGGCGCTTGAGGAATTGTCCGAAACATCACTTTTACTCAAAGCGTTTAAACACTTGCATCCCAAGTTCGCATGACGATGTTTGTCCGGCTGAAAATGAACTGAACATTGACATTATGACGGTACAGGAATTCGATTGTCGCCACATGGAAGTGCGTCATTATGAAAATAATTGTGCAATGTACCTTATGTGTTTGGACGGTAAATGGTGGCATCATTACTGTCCACTTGGTATGTACTATAACCGTATATATAATTTTTGCATGCCCGACTTGGATGGTTTTTGTTCTGTTGCTTCTATGCCATCAATTGTTGCATATTTAGAACAGGCATATTCTAGACAACCTTGTAGTTTACCAGGTGCCCTTAGGCCATCTGCTTTGGCTTGCGATCGCTATTATGTATGCCAAGGAAGTTTTTGGGAATTGAAAATTTGCCCGTATCAGCAATATTTCAACCTTACCGAAAGTGTATGTTTACCCGATATAGAAAATGTTTGCTTGCAACGATATCAAATTACGTGCCGTGAGGGCGAGCAACGCGAGTTCCCATTCAATTGTACGTCCTATGAGAAATGTGTACACGGAGAATGGCAAAAACAAAGTTGCAAATTTTCTTTTATGTTCGATAATATTTTGCATCAATGTGTGCCGAACCATGGAGAGTGTGGTGAGAATGGGTTGCGAAAAGTTTGCGGGACCGGAGTGGTTAGAGCTCATCCGTTTTCTGAAAATTGTACACAATTTTATTATTGTCTTGATGGCATTTGGAAAGAGGGTATTTGCTTAAAAGGTCACACCTATTCAAATGACTTGGGCACGTGTGTGCCACATGCATCGCATGATAAATGCCAACCCTTTATTGTGGAACAAAAAGCAATGATTGATATGAGCTTAGAATCAGATCAACCAACATTTGAAAATAACATAAGTATTATCTGTCTTGGTCGTGAAAATGGCAGCGCTGTACCACACCCGGAGAGCTGTTTACATTTTTACGTTTGCCATGGAGAGGTGGCAGTCAAAGAGCAAAAATGTATTCCCGGAGCGTTTTTCGATGCTACACTCGGTTACTGTCGGCCAAATAACGGTAGTTGTATAATTCCTCTTGAAGGTGTATGTGCCAATTCCACTGACGGTGGCCACGTTGCACATCCTTACGATTGTCAGGCATATTATGAATGTTCTACTTTAAATGGAACTGAACTACATTATTGCGCCGAAGGCGAGTATTATCACAATATAACGGGTGAATGTCACATTGATCGAGGGGAGTGCCGTGCCGAATTTAAAGCACACAGTAAATGTACTTATGGTCAGCATGGAAAGAGTTTATCTCACGAGCGTTATTGTAACATTTATTTTGCTTGTGTAAGTAGTTTGCCTATACCTGCGATGTGCCCAGCTGGTAATCACTTCAACTCTGCTGTTGGACGTTGTGTATTTGATCCTGTAAGTAACTGTGAGCAAGGTAGCTTATCAGAAATAACTATTAACATCAAATCGGAATACATATGTAAAAACTTAAGTGATGGCAATCACTTGCCTGACATGACAGATTGCACAAAATATTATGTGTGTATAGCTGGAATGGAATTAAAGAAACAATGCCCGTCGGGTGCATATTTTGATACTGAACAACACCTTTGTGTACCTGATGATGGTTCCTGCCCATATATCATCAAAACAGAACCAGACTTATTGATTGTTCCACCAGAGCCATCCGTATGCGAAGGAAAGCATGGGAACATGATGCCTGATCTCCTCAACTGTAATGAGTTTTATGTTTGCATTAATGGAAAGTTACGACACGAAAGATGTTATACGAACTACTACTTCAACTCATCGATACTGCAATGTCAATCGTACAAGCAAGCTATTGGCAATGCAACCGAAGCTGACGCTGTCAGTGCAGATGAACACCAATTAAAATTAACACAGAACATGTTACAGTGCAAACACAAGCCCTCAAATTATACTGAACTCTGCTTGCAAATGCCAAAGGGATCTTCCATTGCAGAACAAGGTGATTGCCGACGGTACGTAAATTGTAACGACGTCGACGGTCCTGTCTCTCAGCGTTGTCGCAATGGTGAGAGCTATGATAGCTTGCTCGGTTTTTGTAGACAAAACGATGGCACATGTTTGCTGGAAAATGGACAACGAGTTGGTGAATGTAATGCCCGACATGGAGTGTTGGTAAGAGACGAGGACAACTGTCAAGCGTATTTTGTGTGCATAAATGGGCAGAAAATTCCTGGCAGTTGCAATAAAAACGAATACTTCGATAAAATTCAGGCGTCTTGTCTTCCCGATGAGAATAATCAGTGCGGCAAAGCTTTGAACCAAGCTTATACAATGAAAACACCAGCGGTGGTAAGTAGGAGTTTCACAAACAAAGAGAAACAGAAATACTCAACATTCTTCACATTATAAAATATATATTACATGTGTCTAAAGTCATGCCTTGGTCTCGGCGATTCCATACTTTATCCATATACTCTGGACAATTGCCGTTCGTACTTTCAATGTGTACAAGGAACACCAATTGTACATAAATGTGCCGACGGACTGTATTTCAACGCGTCAATAACTCGCTGCGTGAAGGATGTCGTAAATTGTACTATGTCGGCAGTGGCACCAAAGCGAACGCTAGAAGAAATCCAACATAAGGACGATGGGAGCTCTACATAGATACGTAATATAACATATACATATGTACATATATGCAGGGTTGCAAATAATGCATTAAATAAAAATTGAATTAACATTTAAAATTAAAAAAAAAAATAATTATTTAGAAATAAAAAATAAAAAATAAAAATTTTAATTCCACATACCAGATAAAAAATAAAAATAAACTACCGGATTGAAAAATTAAAAGGTAAATTTCAATCTTAAGCATATAATTAAGAATTAAAAAAAGAATTTAATTTGCTTTAGAATTAACATTTTTTCGCTTTCATTCAAATCAAAAAGTAATATTTTCAATTTTTAGTCCCAAACATCTTGGATAAAAAAATGAAAATATAATTTTTAAGCCCAACATCGTTATTTAAAAATGAAAATCTAATTTTTGAATTAAAAAAACCTGTATATATGTATGTAATATAAACTAATGTCCCTTACTACAAACTTTAATTTGTTCACATAAATATGATAGCAGGTCAACGTCATGCCAATATTGACGAACATTACCGATCGTAGATATAATAGCGACAGCTTCTTGTGAGATCAAATTTAATAAACGGAATTTCGTATATTACTACCTATGTACATATTTATGTACGAATTTTCTATTACGTGCACACATACTATTGTAATATACATATGTATATGCATAACAAAAACTGTTTCGACAATTCAACAGTTTCAATACTTTCACATTTAAATTAATTCGCATTAGAAACGCTTTCATTTTAGTTCCATAACTCTTAAAGGCAAATTATGTTTTCATTATATTGATTACAATCTATTTATAAATAAGCTTGTTTTATAAATAAGCCTGGTGACGTAGAAGTTCAACTACAATAAGGCGGCCAGTTGAACTTCTTCGACAGCACTTAACTTAACAAACTCATAATTAGTGGTAGTACATGTATAATATCTCATGTACAGTTACGCGCGAAGTCTGTCCTTTGAAACTTTATTTTCAATGGCTTTATTATTACTTTTTTAAAAAGAATACAATAAATACTACCTTCAATAAAATACATACATAGTCACTTTTTCTAAAATAATTGAACCGAATTCGAAAGAGAATATTTGTGTTTAATCTTTGTTTCTTTTTTTATAACGCTTTTATTAGCTGTATGTTTGTAACTACTTAAGAAAGTCACCACACCACGTGTGTTAATTAAAAAAAAAAGTTAAAAATAAAGATAGTTAAAAAGTATTAAAATAACACGCTTTTAAAGCATTTCAAATGGGATGGTTTGTGCCATATTTTTCGTATATCGAGCGTACAACACGGGTTTTTATTCAAAATTGAGGCTTTCAATTGCTATACAGGTTGGTAGAAAAGTTTCTGCGCTAAAATTAAAAAAATTTTGCTTCTGGTATGAAATATATTTTTTTATTCAATATAATCTGCCTTAACTTCAGTACACTTATTCCAAAGATCCTCCAATAAGTTTATGCCAGCCCTATAATGACTTTCCGGAAGCTCTGCAAAATACCTATCTACGGCTGTAGTATGTAGCTTCTTCATTTGACGAAAAACGCTTTCCACGAAGGAATTGTTTCCGGTTTCGGAAGAGGTAGTAGTCGCTGGGAGCCAAATCTGGTGAATACGGTAATGCTCAACCAATCCGTACATTTCGTAAAATTCTTTTTGCATCACAAAAAACTGATGCCATAACCTTCTTTGCTGATCGTTGTGACTTCACCTGCTTTGGAGCTGAACAACCAGCTTCAGTTCACTGTAAACGTTCTTGTTTCAATTTAGGATTATCATGGTCGTAGTTCCAAGTCTCATACATAGTTATAAAACGACGCAAGAAATCGGTTTTCTGCTTAAAACGCTCTAAATTATGCTGAGAAATTTGTTTTCGATCCAGTTTTTCTTGAATTGTTAACGTGTGCGGCACTAACTTTCCAAACAGGTTTTTCATATGTAATTCTCTATGTAAAATATGAAACACTCGTTCGTCTGAGATGCCTATGACATTAGCAATTTCACGCTTAGTCAAACTTGGATCTTCACAAACAATATTATGAAATTGCTCAATGATTTCTGGTGTGGTTGCGGTTTTTGGTCGTCCTTCGCGTGGATCGTCTTCAAGCCCAGTACGACCACGTTTAAATTCAACAGCCCAAAATTCACCGGTCCGTTTTAAGGGTGAGGACTTCTAATACACTTCTAACAATTGTTCATAAATTTCCTTTGCTTTTAAACCTTTCTAAACATAGAATCTAATCACTGCGTGATATTAAATTTTTCCATATTAAAAAAATACGCTGACATGTCAACTTCAAATGGCTTGTAAACAAAGAATTAATTGACAGAATGACTTGTAACTTTCCATGTCTTCTCACGACAGATATACCAATTTGAGAAAAACAAAATTTGGAGCTAGTAGTGCTTTTTATTGGTGCAACCAGACACTTCACAACCAACCTATATGTGTGCATATTCCGACGTTACATTCTAATGATTCATTTGTAGCAGCTTTTCTTCAGGACATGCATGTGTTATAAAAAATACGACACCACTAAAAATGATAAATTACGCAATTACTTAGGCATATTTGTATTTATTTAATTTGTAACAAATAAATATAGGTAATAGTATTATGTCGTTCATATCCTAACATATCTCAGTTCGAAATAATATATAATATAAACAAGTACATACATACAAAGTTAATGTGAATTATTATGCCCTATCCACCAATTTTAAACCGTCCCCAAAGGTAATGGATTTTAGGAAGCACCTATTTAATTCAAATCAAACCCATTCGTTGATGACGGGGACTGACAGTGGTCTAGTTACAGAAAAAAAATCAATTTCGTAAAAATTGACGTTATGCTTTTTTGTCTAGTCCGTCATAAGTGTGCATATGTATATGTATGTGTTTACTTACATAAATGTGTATGTATACATAGGTGGAAGTTACAGCAAATTATGAATTGTTAATACATTGAATAAATTCCAGCAAAGGCATAGTGAAGCAGACAGGAAATGCAATAATGCGTATTGACCATTCGGATTACTGACATTCATCGTCGCGTTGTCAATCGCAACGGTTGTGGCTAACAGAAAAATTGGAAACGCGTAATGGCGCCATATACGTGATTTATTTAAATGCTTGAGAGTATACATATAAAAATACAATATCAAAAAATTGTATTAATAATAATAATTTAAAAGACTGGGCCGATACTCGGGAAGGATAATTATTTTTTTAGATTAACATTGTGAGACACAAGAAAACATTAAAAAATAACTAATATAAAATATTGATTCAAATACATATAAACTGATCAAATGTACTCGTATAACCATGCTTATGAATATGGATTAATTATAAATATTATATATGTTTGTAAATATATCGTCACACAGATGCTAACGGAATGATTGTCTCGTGTGTATAAAACTAGTGAAAGCGGGAATGCATAAATTAGTGCAAGTGGTCATAATTTATAATAATACATATGTAATTGCACTCCTGCGCATACATGTATGTATATATATGTTCATATATTTATATTACTTTAAATTACTCAAGCCCACACACAAAATATTAAATTTTCTTTGCGAGTGTTAAAAAATTTATAAACGCAGCTTAGCAAACGGCACAGTACACAAATTACGGGATTTGGGGAATAACTGAATCATAAAAGCCTTTTTCAGTTTAACAAATGCAATTCAAAGTCATATAGCTATAAACATTTTTTGTTAATATAATCCTTAACACACTTCCAAGCGCTAATCGATCACAAATCGATTGAAATTGAGAACATGTGTTAGAAAACACATGCTTCCGTCAATCTGACCGACTTTTTATTACTGATTGAAATCGAAATCCGTAGGGTATTGAAAATATTACTTCAGTTCAAAACATTAATGCAAGAAATAATATATGTGTAATTTATGTTACAAAAAAGAGAAAAAATGAAATAAAAACATTAAACAGCACCAATTATTATCAGTTCGAAATTTAATTTATATAATGCATAAAAGTGGACAGTTGTCAAGTGTATAAAATGTTCTCATCACTCGTTGTAAACAAGGATTGTGTGATCAAAGCAAGATACCCTTAACAAAGTTTCAGCAAAAAATATATGTATATATCTATGTGTATACGTGAATTAAATATGTAGCAGTTATTTAATTTGAAATTCACATGCTTACGATTGAGGTATATACATAGGGCAGTTATGTTGACCAAACTCCTTCTAAACATGTTTTTTATATAATACAAGTGCACATATATATATATATATATACATATGCATACATACAATACATTGATTTACCTAAAATCATATCATACATAATATGCATCAAACTTTATCCGAAAAATTACAATTTACAACTAGAACTTCCTAGCCGCTTATATCGAAGTAATCAATCTATTTTTTCGAAAATTGGTTCTCAAAGAGATCAAAGCTTGTTCAGTTTATTTCGTTGTAAATAGGAAGAAAACTTGGCAAATGACAACTCGTAGGACTCGTAAAAAAAAAGTTGCTTGTATAGAAAAAAGTCAATCCACTGACTAGTTCGGCTTGTAGTTTATAATAGTTGCAAAATAGTATCTAACTATTTCATTTACTGCCGTACAAATATATACATAGATATACATATATGTATGGTATATAAATTATGGCTTGTAGTACATACATATGTACCCTTTTACTTGTAGGCAGACCGAATTCAAGAACACAAGTGCCTTTTTTTAAATAAATAACTTCTATTTGCTAATATGAAAAACGGCTTTACAAGATTTCCAAAACTTGATTAAACTTGCATGCATTATTTGAAAACTTGAAATATTGCATTGGTACTACTATAAAAGAACTTTACCCGTATTGCATAACTCAGGTATGTGATGGCATTTGGACATTACAAATATTTTTTTACTTGTTTATTTAATATACTTCTATTTTTCATGACACGTGTACATATACCATAGCATAACAATTCAAAGAGTACACTAGTATTCTAAATAGGTCAAGCTGACGGAGTATAAAATAATTTGTAAACAAATAATCATAGCTTTCAAACTGCTACATATGTATAGCTCGGTGAAGTACAAGTATATCTTCTCTCACACACTAGCCACATAGGCAACTTCTACATACATTGACGTTAATGAAAAAATTGAATATTTATAGCATAGATATGCACACTATGTTTATTTTTATACTACAATTATAAGATATTTACAATAGGGGTATTCTCGATCTATCACAACTCAGTATGACGGCTGTTTGAATTCTATGACGACCTAATTGCCAACACGCAAGCGCGCCTAAAAATATGCTTATCCAAGTAACAGTGCATTTAATATTAATACAGTGTACATACAAGTAAATGGCAATAATATGTATTGAATCAAGTTACGTCATAGCTGAACGCCGTCAACTAGCCGACTCTGTTAATGCGTGTCTAACAATTGCAGTAAAACTGTTCGAATAAATGTTTTTTTCGTTTATTTAATTTTGGTATTGACCAAATACCCCAATACTTTTAACACTAATACTTACAGCTTTAAGCATAATTATGTAATTAAATTCCACAGCAAAATGCATGAATCAAGCTATGATGTTAGCAACAGTAAAAACTCCGCGCACAATAAATATAGTCTTGATCGTATTGAGAAACAAAAACTTGAGCAGCCCATTAAAGAGAAGAGTTTGGATAGTCAAGTTGATTATAGCAAGCACCACTTGCAAATGCGAGTCGATAGCGTTGATGATGAGAGCACCGCACCTATAACGGAATCAAATTCGCGTGAGGATCTTATAGCGAGTAGTGAACATTTTACAGAGGCTCCGCCAGAATTTCCACGTAAGGAATAAACATTAATAAATATGCGAATTGAAAGCGTATATTAATTATAAGGTATGATAAAAACTTCTATAGGATTCTTATCAGTGCCAGTTTTACGCAACTTTCGCCCATATTCTGAAAGTATCGCCTCACGCCAAATCTCATCCAGTCCGGCGAAAAGTGATCGAGTTTTACGTACACATCCGACGGAAGGGAAAATTCGTACTAGACGTTTAAGCCAGGACAGTGGAATTGTGTCAGGACGCTTGTTCGGTGGTTTAGTAAGCATAAATAACATTGTATACATATAATTATTATATCGTTATGTATAATATTTCATGCGCAGGAAAGCAACATTCTTGATACAGTGGCTCCCACCAAGCATTTCGCCAAATCCTCTGATAATTTATATAATTTTTTTATAAGTGAAGCCGCAGCAAATGCCTACAATCAACAGCAACAGGAACAAAAAAATGAACAAACAGTATGCGAAGCAAAAGAGCAAAACACCCAAACTATAATACCATACACAACCAAACCGATTGAACGGCAGCTACCAGCTCCAAAAGCAACGTACACTGAAAAATGGCTCAACTCGACAATCTCTCGAGCGCTAGATCATTTCAAGCCAAACTCCATTGCTGTACCACTGCCTACTCATATTGAAACAGAGTCAGCAGAGCCTAGTCCCACACAAGCATTTGGGCCGAAGGTGTTGAATGTGGAAGATATTCCCGGAACAGCAATGCGACGTGGTCTAGGTATACATTTGAATACGCCACTTGTTGAGGACACATCTTATAGGGAGGACACAGATCAGTCTGATATAATAAACTCAAATGTTTTACAAAATCAATTTGGATACAAGCAACTATTACCTGTATCACGTAAGAGTTCGAAAAGCTCCATAGCCGACCGTAGTTTGAGCGGTAGCCATTGTGACAGTCGAAATACTAGTAAAAGTCACAGTGCAAGTGGTGATGAACGCGAGATGCGTCGCATTAGTAAACAAGATCGAGAGGTAAAATTGAAGAAAAAAGCATTTTTTTATGTAGCTATGTATAAGTAATTTCGTTTACAGGGTCTTGATCCAGAGTCTCTGATGTTTCGTGATGGACGCCGTAAGGTTGATATGGTCCTGGCATGGGAAGAGGAAGATTTTGGTGTAATGACCGAGGCCGAATCTCGTCGTCGTGACAATCGTCGTTGTTTTATGGACAATCTAATTAAAGAAGGACTGGAAGTTGAGTTAGAAGACAAAACACAGTCCTTTAATGAAAAAACATATTTTCTAAAAATTCATTTACCTTGGCGACTAGAAACGCGACTCGCAGAAGTCATGAACATAAAGTTGCCGATCAAGCGATTCATTACAATATCAGTAAAAGCATCCTGGGTATATAACTATCGCTCTCTTGTTGTAGTTCAAATATAGAGTTCCTCAAAAAATTGTACGAATGCTGTTGGTCCAAAATATTTGTGTCAAGGCATCCAACGTAGTATGCCATTACATTCATATCCATCGCAGTAACTTCTCTTCAAATCGCCGAGTCTCGTGATTGTAATCGCGTCCATATTCAAAGCTACAAAGCAAGCTTACAGAACGCTTGGTTTTCAAGAATTTCAAAGCGTTTTCAATTCAACAAATTTTTGAGGAACTGCAAATTAAATGATAAAATTGAGTTATTCTCTTTTCGCATTTTTACATCCGTAGGATGATGAGAATGTAGTGGCACGAAATGTCCACTACTGGAAGTCTCTCTGGAATCGGCTAACTCGAAAAATTCAGCTCGACCAAAGCGTTTTAGAAGGGGAAACGACATTCAAAGCTGCTACTGCCAATGGTAATGCTGAGGAACAGTAAGTACAAACATATGTATGTATGTAATTCTAAGGAATATTAATTTTTGTACATCGACAAAGTGCGAAAAGCGGAAAATTGAAAAAATAAATAATATTACAGATTTATTGTCAAAGATCGCGCCACTGCGTATACGAGTGCCCAACGTTCTCTTATGGTTATGCAGGTGCTTATTCGTACCCCTTTCGATGATAGCGACCGTGTTGGGATTCGACGTTTGCTCAATGACTCCACCTATTTGGCTTGTTTTCCTCTACACGAAGGTCGTTATGATCGTCCACACTCTAGTGGGGTCTCATTTGACCGCCGCATTTTATACCTGACGTGGGCTCATCCTTCTCAGTGGTACAAAAAGCAGCCTTTATGTTTAGTTCGCAAGTACTTTGGCGATAAGATAGCTCTATACTTTTGTTGGCTGGGTTTCTATACGGAGATGTTGGTGTATCCGGCAGTTGTGGGCACTTTGTGTTTCCTTTATGGGCTTGCGTCTCTGGACTCAGAAGATAATACTCCAAGTAAGGAAATTTGTAATGAATTCGGGACTGGTAATATTACACTCTGTCCGCTGTGTGATAAGGCCTGCAGTTATCAGCATTTGTACGAGTCTTGCCTCTTCTCTCGCTTAACATACCTCTTCGACAATCCATCTACAGTATTTTTTGCTATATTTATGTCATTTTGGGGTAAGTTATGAGATACATACAAACTACTTGTATGTATGTACATAAATGTATGCGAAATGTAATTCCATAATCAACATTATTAATAGCAACGACATTTCTGGAGTTATGGAAACGCAAGCAGTCTGTAATTGTCTGGGAATGGGACTTACACAATGTTGAATCCGATGAGGAAAATCGTCCAGAGTTTGAAACAAATGCCACCACATTCCGTATGAATCCAGTGACACGAGAGAAGGAACCCTATATGTCTACATGGAGTCGAGCAATACGGTTCGTCATCACCGGTAGTGCTGTCTTATTTATGGTAAAGTTACTTAAAGAAATTACATCTTAATGAATTAAATATTTGCTTACCTTTCTGCAGATCTCGGTAGTTTTGTCCGCTGTATTGGGCACCATCATATATCGCATTTCATTGGTTTCAGTCATTTATGGTGGCGGTGGATTTTTCGTAAAGGAACATGCAAAATTATTTACAACTGTTACAGCTGCATTGATTAATTTAGTCGTAATTATGATATTGACAAGGGTAAGATATTTGTGGTTGGACAATTTCTTCAATTTAAGTATATATTGTATAGTAAATTGCTCACTCTACTAGATCTACCATCGTATGGCCATAAGGTTGACAAATTTGGAAAACCCTCGAACTCACACCGAGTACGAAGACTCTTACACTTTCAAAATCTTCTTTTTTGAGTTTATGAATTTCTACTCATCGCTCATCTATATTGCCTTTTTCAAAGGTCGATTTTTTGACTATCCCGGCGATGATCAAGCGAGACGAAGTGAATTTTTTCGTCTTAAAAATGACATTTGCGATCCGGCTGGATGTTTATCAGAGCTTTGCATTCAGCTAGCCATTATTATGGTAGGAAAACAGTGTTGGAACAATTTTATGGAGTATCTCTTTCCAAAATTGTATAATTGGTGGCGTCATCGCAAACATAAAGCTGCAACCAAGGATGTAACACATCTACATATGGCTTGGGAACAAGACTATCACATGCAAGACCCAGGACGCTTGGCTTTGTTTGATGAATATTTAGAAATGAGTACGTTAAAATAATTTAATAAAATATTAAATTTATTTAATTTAATTTATCTTAATTAAATCACTTTGACAAACATAATAATTTTCACAGTACTGCAGTATGGTTTCGTAACATTGTTTGTGGCAGCATTCCCCTTGGCACCTCTTTTCGCGCTACTAAACAACGTTGCGGAAATCCGTTTGGATGCATACAAAATGGTCACACAGGCTCGGCGTCCTCTAGCAGAGCGTGTTGAGGACATTGGTGCTTGGTATGGCATCTTGCGCATTATAACCTATACAGCAGTTGTCTCCAATGCTTTTGTGATAGCTTACACAAGTGATTTTATACCGCGTATGGTCTATAAGTTCGTATATTCAAATACGAATACGCTGGTGGGTTATATAGAGCATTCGCTTTCAACTTTCAATACATCAGACTATAAAGAGGAGTGGGGAGCTACGAGCAACGAAAAGGATCCAGATGTATGTCAATATCGTGGTTACCGGTGAGTATAGTTGTCAGAATCTAGAATGTAATGTGTTTCAACTTATATTTAAACACGCATCTTGTTTATAATTGTGGAAAGTAGAAACGGACCTCATGATTCCGAACCATATGGCTTAAGCCCCCATTACTGGCATGTTTTTGCTGCACGCTTGGCTTTCGTTGTCGCCTTCGAGGTAACTTTTGTTTCTCCTGTATGCATAGAAATGAATATGAGTGATTTACACACATATTAAATCTTTATTTGAAGCACGTCGTTTTCGTCATCACAGGCATTATGCAATTTATAATCCCAGACATACCCGCTGAAGTGAAGACACAAATGCAACGCGAACAGTTACTTGCCAAAGAAGCGAAATATCAACACGGCATTAAACGCGCTCAACAGGGAGAAAATCAGGACTTATTAAGTATTTTTCGAGATGCGGGAAGTCGTAGTAGTGGTGCTACTATGGGTACGAGTGGCTTTATTGGACGTGGAAGTTGGGCGCGACGTTTCAGTCGTCTTAGTGATGGCTTAGATGCACATGTAGAAGTAGCGTCACGACCTCGTCGCTCAGTTGAGTCGACAGTATGGGAGGTTTCTTGACACGAAGAAGAAGAAGAAGATGCACAAGAGTCGAAAATTGCCAAAAAATAATATCAACAAATCGTACGAAAAATATATAATGGCTGCAGATATTACGAATATTTGACTTAAGTTATGTAAATCTGAATGTATATACTTATATATGGTTTTAATGATAAGATACTTATTTAATCTTTTCCTCATATTGATGCAATAAATCAAATATCTATTCATATCAAAAACTGATCGGGATTTGTAGTATTCAGATTGAGATTATTGATTCTTAATAATTTCTACAATATCAAGGTACATTATACAAATACATACATACATACAAATGTATATACTTATGTAGTATGTAATTACATGCAATTATAAATCGCAATATCTGCATACTATTTTGAATTATTCCCTTATTAATTTAGCAGTTTTTTTCCAAATACATATATACATACATATGTTTTTATGTAAATAAATTGAGTTAATTAATTAAATGTTAACAAATTGAAGTTTAAAAACTGAATTTAATTAACAAAACATGTAATATAATTCCAATTAATAAACGATCCAAACAGTACGAATTATGCATGTATGTACTTATACATTTGTATGTACATACATATATTATAATTAGTGTACATCTATGTTTAATTATGTATGAAAACAAAATCAATATTTCAGTTTTCCGTTTCCATCGTGACAGTAGTTTATCATGGTAACTTGACATTTTCACATCCGTCTATGTGTAAGCTTTTACTTTTACTTGAAAAAATATAAATTAATACATATGTGAACATAATTTTCATAAAATGGCAAAGAAGCCTACACCTGAAGATATTTTTTACGAACATTTAACCTTAGGATTAATGGGGACACTTGGTAAGTCTAAAGGAGCGATCGTTCATGTGCAAACATACATATATACATATTTATAATGCTATTTTGCATATTTAATGTTCAAATTAGCCAAGCTTCCGCGAGTTTGTAACGTAAACTGTGAACATCGTAAACCATGTGAAAAAACTCAGATTGTTAATTGGGAACAAAGAAATACTATATATTTGCCCGAGGATATGAAAAAGTTTTATTTGTCCACAGATGGATTTCTCTTACAATGGAGCTATCAGTATGCACGTAAGAATCTATTCTTTGATTTCATTATAAATTTATACTATCGTCCTTCATCAGCCAAGGATTTGCGCCGTGTAGGCTTTATTCATATTCCACATCTTCACCAAATAACTTTGTTACGTGACAACATTGAACCATTAATCAATTCGAGTGCAACTACTCCATCCGAAAGGACGCTTGCAGGCAACGAAACGGGTGTTGCTGATGATGTTGGGGCAGATATAAGTGGGAGTGTGGGGGCAAATGTCAGCGTTCCTATATTGGCAACATCGAGAAAAGATCGATGGGGTAACCCACTACCCAATATAACAACAAAGACAAAAATATTTGAAATTAATAATGTCAATGATGTTGCCAAAGTGTGTATGCTCTATGAGGCAAATTGTTCGACCAATCCAAAATTCTACCTATACGAATTAAATGCCATGAAGTGGATATTTCTTTCCGATACATTTAGCGAATACTTACGGATGGCCATTGCACATTTAGGATTACCATACTGGGAGCTTTGCTTCTCCAATATAGGCTTACCATCGTGGACAGAGGTATTCAAATAATTATTTGGAATACACACATTCTATATCACATTTTTATTTTATTCTTACAAAGCAATTGTTTATGTTGCTGGCACCACATTTATTGGAGGATTTTGAACCGCGACGCGATCGTCAAATTCATCCGTCCCCTGAACATCCATATAATATTATCGACACCTCTGTTTTTCGCATCAAACCAAAAAGTTCTCTGAAAAACGCTGCTTTAAGAAAAAATGTGTCTTGATTTCGTACGAAAAAACAAACATACATATATTTGACGAAATAAATATTTTTTACATCGTGTTCTAACAATGAAAGCAATTTTTTGTCTTCAATAAAAAAAAAACATAAACAAAAATATTTGCGTTGTTTTAATTAATAAAAGTCAATATTTTGACTTTCCAAGTCAGACAACATTTTATCACGAATTTGAGGTCTTGGATCTTCTTTTATTTCTGTAGAAATTGCACCGGCTTTTCCCAGCAGAAACTCTAATTCATCGAGCGTAAGTTTCTCACCTCGTAATTCCAATGGCCCAATATATTGTTTCTTTAATTGACCTTCGTTATAAATAAAAATTGTCGGCAAGTTCTTTTCAGGAAAGTTAGGTATACAAGTAGTTGCTATGGAACGTAAGAATTTCGTTTGCGGAAATTTTGCAGCCAACTGTTGCATGTGGTGATGAATAAGAGAGCAAAGGGGTACACCATTTGCATAAAGATGGATCACTACCCAAATGCCATCTCCCGCCTTTGTCACCTCGCTAACATAATCTTGTCCAGATATCTCCCGCACTGTTCCAAATTTAGCTTTCTCGGAAAATGCCCTCATTTCTGCTATCCGTCGCTGGCGGTATTGTTCCAGTATCTCTTCGTCTTCAGAATCTTCCAGTTCGTCTAACTCATCCAAAGACATTTCGCCAATTTGCTTTAAACAACCATTTTCTCCACTCTTTAAATCGGTTCGCCTGTTTATAGCATCGTCCACCATCTCTTGGATTTGCTCCTCTGTGATTTCAGCTTCTTTTTGCTTCGGCGGTAGAATGCCTTTTGCACGGAGCACATCATTCCATTCGGTATCCTCATTAGGGTCCTTTAGAGAGAAAAATGTTTTATGAACTACCTTCAGATTTTTTGACATGCCATGATCCAATAACTATTCTTGTCGTTGGCCCATGATGATCAATTGACAATTGGAATGTGTTATTTTTAGGACAGTTTCATGACCATATATGGATTGAATCAGGTCGTATACACGATCTGAATACTTACCTGCATATTTAAGTGACTAGTTTAAAAATTATTATTTTAATTAACAATTTGCAATTAATTTTATATACTTTAATGATTCATATATTTAATTCGATTGATAATATAAATCATACAAGATGCAAATGTATATAAGCAATTGTTCAAGCAATCTAAAGGAAAACTGACAAATTGACGTTTATCTTTTTCTTATGGTGATATCAGAGAATGTAAAATATGCTATTAGTGCTGCCAATTCACATTTCACTTCTTAGCAGGGAAATGTTCAGACAGAAAATGTAAAATATAATCTACATTCTCTGGTTCAGACAGGGAAACTTTCATTGCTTACCATTGACTAGTAAAACACGGTATTTTATTTCAAAAATTATTTATTACGTATCTTCAGATTTCAGTTTACAGCAAATGAAACGAAGTATCTTACTAAGGTGTAATTTTAAACACGCCTATAAATTACATTACAAAAATGTTTGATAAATGATTAGTTGTAAACTGAAACTCAAAACTACCCCTTGATTAAATTATTTAAATATTTTTCAGCAACACAAATAATGAAAGTATTACACCAAACATTCTACAAATTAAAAGATAAATTTTAAATAATTCATACCAATATTAAACAAAGGTAGTTTTTAAATTGAAATATGTTATTTAGGAATCAATTAATAGATATTATTCATAAGTTAAGTTTGAGAAAACTGGTGAGTAATATGGATAAGTAAGTTTTAAAATAGAATATACTTGTTTTGACAAAATAGAGTAATATTTTCTCCTATAAGGATAAATACTACTAGTCAAAAAATTTTTTAACTCGTCGTGGGGAACTTAGTACAAGGCTGTATTATCGATGTTTTACGTGCAGGCACCGTTTCCGGAGTAGGTATTGCTTCACCAGTTGCCACTTTATTGGCAAACACTTGCTTTACTCCACCACCTTTTTGCTTTGCCATTTGGTAATCACCAGAGTCGAAGAATTTTTGCTGTAAATTTGTATCATGATAATTTGTTTCGTTTTATTTGACTACAATATATCAATTATACGTACACCTTTCTGTAACCGCTTTTGAAGAAAAGCCGAATGACCCCCAGGGCCACGCAAACCAGATGGATACTTTGACTTTAATTTTTCTTCTTCTATTTTCTCTAGTTCTCGGGGATTGGCCTAACATAGAAAATTGTTTGTTTTGAAATACTAACTTTCAACTTTAACTTTTACTTCATAATGATTCTAAAATTTATACTTTATATACATACATACATATATAACAAAATAATCATACCTGATCTTGAGCATCAGGGACTTCTGGTGGTGTTGACGGTAGGCTGGAATCTTCCCCGGTGCTCATATCTTTAAATATATTTAAATTGCTTTTATATAAAAAAAAAATATGAAGCTCTACGGTTTAGAAAAAGCATATTAAAATTTAACATGAAATGAAGGTAGGTGGGTAGAAGGTACCTAATGTAACATATACACACATGTGTCTAATTATATTGAAATTTTCCTTTTAACAGGATATGAATACATGGGTATATTTATACACTAATGTTTGTACCTTTTTGAAGTCCCTGAAAACTACAATCTGTTCATTAAATAATTTTATTGGTGAAATTCTTATTTTATACCAGCCGATATTTCAATGTACTATGCAAAATTGGTACATAAGTCTGCACAAACAAGTTCAAGGGATATATGTTGGCCGTGTAGTTAAAAGCATTTAAATACCGTTGATAGTACATAATAATAATGCACCCTTCTTATTTGTTGAAGCGTAAAATAAAAATTGATTTTAAGTATATAGATCACGTGCTCCAAAAATTTTGCTGTTGGATACTTTAATTTTAACATCTCCAAAATGTGGCACAAGGACTACGGCTTTTATTAAGAAATTGCCAATGTGGTATCAAAATTAAAATGTAATATAAATCGTTTAAAATATATTACAACGTACCTGTAAAATTTATTAACTCTTTTCTCGTTTAATTTGTTACTTTTTCCTTTCTACTTCGATTAGTCTGCGATGGCTACTATGTGGTACTCCGCTAATTGATGTTTGCCAATTGCAAAAAAAAACCAATAACACAGCCGTTTATTTGCACTAAATGCAACGCAAAGTAAAGCGGTGAAAAGAGAAAAAGTAACGGTCTCGAGACTTATTTATATTTGGTCTACAGTTGTATAAACTCACTAACGTTCTTTTAACGAACTTAGTTTATGGGTTTTCTAACAATCTTAAATATTTTATGCAAACAAAAATTTCACGCTAATTTTCTTTCCTAAAATCGTTTTGGGCTGTTTTTACCCAGAGTTGTATTAAGAGTGTAGACTTATTTTAAAGTTGCCACTAAGGCAAGGCAATCTCATACTTCACAGATATTAGTTAATGATATTTTTAATGATAAAAATCCAAAGTAATGAAAAATTACTGTACTATGCAGTGATAATACCAACTGGTTGACATAATGATTATATGAAAAAAATAATACCACTGCATTATAAACAGGTGATAGTTTATTGTTTTTATACGGCATTTGGCAACACACACATATGTTAAGACTTAATTTTCGGTTGACATTTTATCGTAAAAATTTACCAAATTTTTGAAGAAGTTATTTTATATTGTTGGGATTAGAAAATAAAATAAAGATGAACTCGAAGGATAGAGAGATCTCAAAATCAAAATTCAAGTTCTTCATGAAGAATCCTAAAGGCATTGCTGGTAATAATTTTGTCATCTATACTCTACCAGAGTAACAGCTTGTTTAATGCATGGGAATATTTTTAGGTGGTGCCTGCGAACGTTCCTTGCGTCCCGAAGTAGAACGAGAATTAAGACCAGAGCAGACAACTGCCCAGCGTTGCAAAACGTTGTCAGAATTGCAATTGCAGAATATGAAATTAGAAGAGGTAAATAATTACAATAATTCAGTATTTAACGGGTTAATCATATTGTTATCTACAGGCTTCCATTAGGGAGTTATGGAATCTTACCAAGGACTTGATAATACCAAATAAACCAGCAGAATGTCGCCAAACAGCTTTAACTTTCTATAAAAGACTTATTCACAGTCAATATAAAAACTTGAATTTGTTGCGACAGCATTTTTTTCTGGTTATACAAAACCATGAAGTTGGGGAAGACCTAAAACATCGGTTAGAATTACTAGACACCTTAACTGATAATGGAAAAGACATACAAAATTTCGAAGAAGAGGTAAGTAATGTTACTTTATTTGTAACGGCGTTTTAAAATACTTTTGGATAGATTGGCAAATTTATGCTACAATGGATTCCAGCCATAACTGAGGCTCATTTACTTCGTGAGTTCTTAAGTATTTTGGGCAATATCATTAAGTTCAATGCTTCACTATTAGATAAGGATATAGTGGTTGGTATTATTCAGTACGTATATATTAGTATGTTTAGCTTTTTGGTAAACTGTATATATAATAATTTCCATTCCTTTAAGAAATGCCTGTAATTTGAGTTGTACAGTGGAAGAAGATGACATTGGTATTCAGTGTTTGACAATTCTTGAAATGGTTATGTGTTACACGATATTTCCAAGCGAACCTCTAAGGCAATGTGTTATTACATTGTGTCGTACAGTTAATTATTCACCATATTGTCAAGCGTCGTGGAAGGTGAGTTTTATCTTATAATTGAAAAGCCTTTTGAATATTATTTGGATTGTTGTTTACTTGTTATATTAGTTAGAGCGAAGCCGGCTTTTTTTTTGTTTGTTATATTTGGCAAAAATTAAAATATGTGGCTTATACCAATTGCAATCTTCCTTACCTAACTCTAAAGATAACTTATGAATTTCGAATATAAAGTTATGTTATTCAACTGCGTCATTGTATATATTGATTTAATTTTTATGATTTAATTTAATTCAAATAAAAGTAATAGCTAAATGCTCAATTTATATTGAAGTTAAAAATTTATAAATTTTGATGACAGTTTATCATATACCGATTTGTTCGGTTGAGCAGAAGCAATAACTAGTTTAGTATCTTTAATCTGTTCTCCTTCTTTTTTGATACTATTATCTGTGTTGTTGATCACATTTGGAACAACGGTGGAATTTTGATTATCTAGTTGAATTTTTGTAATTGCCTTTGTAGTAGGAAGAGTTGGTGGCGCTTTCATATATAAAATTTCGGCTTTTTCTGTATTTTCGAATAAATGAACCTCTTCCAATTTGTTCGACTGTTCAGTACATATCTCATTTACATCCCAACGACAGAAGCGCTTGTTTTTATCATAGTATGTTCCTTTTGGACAACGTCTAGTAAACATTCGTCCATTTATACATAAAAAGAATTTATCACATTCTTTCACATATGGCTGAAAACCTGCATTATTATTGCCAAAACTGTTACACATTTCAGTCGTCGCCAAATCAGTTGAGCTCACTGTAGGCGAAGTTTTACAAATGCCACTCAAATCTGGAAGACAGCTACTGACTTGTGCGCTATAATATTGTCCCCATGGGCATTGCTGTAGTACTGCTCTACCATCAGTGCACATATAATATGTTTCGCAGTCATCTGGATTGCTGATGATGGCATAAGCAGGTAGAAGACAACTACATTTGTGGTCGGCGCTTGTAGCTATTGGCTGACAGCTGGCATATTTCGTTGAAAAATATTGTTCCCTTGTACAATTTTGTATGATATATTTTCCATTCACACAACGGGAAAAGGCTTGACAGTTGTCATTGATGCGGCGTATGCTTTGGGATGTGCATTTATCTATTGCCTCCGTAGTTGAACATTCACCTATTTTACAACGTTTTTGCTTTGGATCGAAATAATAATTATCGGCACAGTTATATTCCTCTGCGTTACCGTTAATGCATAGGTAGAATTTATGGCAGTCTTCTTTACTTTCAACCACATTCCAGTTTGATTTCATTTTGCAAACATTATATTCTTTGCGGGTCTAGAAAATAAAAGAATAGATCTTTGTGTTTGTATTATTTCGAACTAATGCATATGGGCTATAAAACAAAAAGGAAATGTTAATTTATATAACTCACTAACATTTATTCTCTCTGGATCAACAAGATTTGCTGCACAAATTTGGTCTATCATTGCCAAAAGGCATGCGATTGCTTGTAACACTATAAAAATATATATATATGTATGTATAGTATACATATATAATAAAAAAAAATTATTAGCATTTTTAAACTTAATAAACAGCAAGTGTTGTGTTCGTTCACTTACATTTCATTACAATATTTAATTAACGACTTATGTATTTATTTTTTATAACGATGCCAAGTAGAGATTTGTAGTCGTTGAAAATATTTCACTGAGCCAACATGACGTGCCTACTGTTGGTTTTATTCCGAATGTGCAATGTTAATTATTAATAAATACTCATTTTATCAGCTCATTTCCTGAAAACAAGCAGTTACTTCCGTTCACTGAATTGTGTTCTGTGCGTCTAACAGCAATGCAATCATGCATAGTTATAGGTTGGGCTCAATTTCACAATGACTTATTACTCTACGCACATGGCACACACGCATATATCTATATATATTTAAATCTATGAATACATCAGGTGTTAGCATTCTTGTGTGCAGTTATCTGTGAATAATTATGTTGAATATTTCGGCTTTCGCGTTACGCTTTAGTATGCTCTTTAATATCTCCGCGCCACTTTTCAAATTCTAACTTGAAAACATAGTGCAATTATCTCATTTCTACATATGAGTTTTCGAGGCCAATTCAAATGATATCTAATGCTAATTACACTGAATATTTTCGATTTTTATTGTTGTTGCTTATGTATGCTTACAACTACTTGGAGTTATTTTCGTGAATCACTTTATATTTTAATATTAAAACAAATATTTTAATTTAGATAATGAAAAACCTATTAGGCACACAACTGGGATATCACTCTATGAAAATGATGTGCAACATTCTTAACGATCGCAGTCTTTACGGCGACCAACAGCTGTTACGTGGTGCAGTCTTTCATCTAAACATGAATATTTTTGGTTCAAATGTAGTTTTTCAAGTGTCCCCAATGTTTTATGCATCTACGGTGCTGACCTGCTTTCTCCATGTAAGTTCACGTTACAAACTCACTCCACATCTTAGTTTATGTTAAAATTTAAATTATGTCAAATTATATTGTATATTAATGTTTATTGCTTCTGCAGGCATTGGAAAGTCGCCAAGTAATCGTGACGTTCGAAGTAATTTTAAGTGTAAGACGTGTTATTAATTACTACAAATCGGAACTATCAGAGATAATTTGGGATTGTATATGTGATACAATGAACGCAATTCTAGATAATATTGAATATTACGGTTAGTATAGTTATTACATAGATAGGTGTGTACATTTTTATAAAAACTTGTATAAAATTGTGTCATTAACGATTTTTTTAGAGCAAGTCAACATCAATAGAGATCGGCTACACTATTTGCAAAAAAATTTTCATGAAAATATTGATTGCATTGAACAACTTTTATATGATGACACCACACCGATTCTTGCAAATATTAATCGCATCTACGACTTGATCGAACGGGTGTCAGAAAATCGTACCGAGGCATCTGTTCTCAAACTTATAGAGTATCGTTCGACAAAAGTAACCGCTACAAGACCGCAATGGCTGCAAGTGCTCAACGATTTTATCTGCCGTTTTTATAAAATGCCCAATACGAACGTGCGCTTAAAAGCAATACAATCCTTAGTGCGCATTATGGAATTAAACCGTTATAGCTATGAAGAAGAAATACTTGAACGCGTCGTCATTCCTAATTTTTCCAAAATTTCTAATGAGACAGATTTGCAAATTCGTGTGTCTGTTGCAAATGCATTGGTGGAATTTGCACGACACTGTGACACCAAACGCTGTGGCGAGCTATTGGATATATTGGAGAAGCTTGTTAATCGGCCATTTGAACAGCAAACAAACTCTGGCGATTTTATTATTAAGTGTGAGTCGGATATATTAGATGTCGTTACGGCAGTACATGGGCTAATTGAAATATTTGCTGTTAAATTACATCGCTTGCCTTCAACGCATGCCATTAAAATTTTTAACATATTGATAAGTCATTTAGAGCAACATTATGAACGTCCAAAAGTATTCGAAAATGGTCGAATTGTTCGTTTTAAGGTAATTATGCTGTGTTTCATCATAAATGGGTAAGTGTTGAGCTTAAACTATTTCCTGTAGATTTTCAAGTGGCTACTGCGTGCACGTGCAAATGCTTCTTATCATATAGGCTATCCAGATCCTGAAAATGGAGAGACCATAAAGTTCAGCGCATACTTGGGTATCGATTCCAGTTTACCGCCACAGACAAACCAACATTCACGACATCAATTACCATCACACGATTTATTAGCAGGGTCTCATTTTACAACCATTTCGATACGTAGGGCTTGCAAAACTATTATTAAATGCCTAGATTTAGAGCGTGGTGAGTTAAAGCATATACGTGTATTTATGTTATATTGAAGTATGCTTTACGTACTAACAAAATAAATATTATACCTTACTTTCATTTATCATCGTCTAGATTATGAAGTTTTACAATTAGTTATCAAAGAGCTACCAAAAGTGTTATGTAATAAAGCTCTTATTCAAGGAAATGACATCGAAGCATTAGCTGTTTCATTATTTCGCATTTTTCAAGACGTTAACAAAGCCCTACACCTTAGTTATGCACCGACTAGTGAGGAGGTGAATGCATTGTTTCTGCCTGCAATCGCTTCATTGGTGATTTATCATCATTGCATATCATCACACCAAATTAATACATTAATATTGGCGCTTTGTTCCGGCATATTCTCGGGCACAGCTAATGTCTGCATAAATACGTTAACAACAATGATACTTGAAATGCCCGATACATTGACGCGCACATTGGCAGATATATTGCTTCAAATGAGCAAAATGTCGGATACATCTATGGTTGCAATACCTGTGCTGGAATTTTTATCAAGTAATGTGTAACTGTATTAACTATGTCGTACTATAATTGTGAAATAATTCTTTTGCTCTCGGCTTACTGTTTTTAGTTTTGAGCCGAATGCCCAATCAATATTTTACTAACTTCATACCACGTCAATACATGTATGTATTTGCCATATCTTTGCCGTACACCAAACCGAATAGATATGACCACTATACGGTGTCACTGGCACACCATGTTATTGCTGGCTGGTTTCTGAAATGCAAGCTAGATATGCGCAAGAATTTTGTCACCTATATAATATCGGTACGTTTACGCAAGTGAATTTTAATTTTTAAATTAAATACAATAATCTTGTGAATTTCAGTCCATACAATCAAATGCTAGCATGTTATACGATGACATTGACAAGTTTAAGCACAGCATACAGCGCCAGGATCTGAATAGTTTGAATGAAGATTCATCGAATCGCAAGCGAAGCACAAGCTTGACAGAACGCGGTAGTCGTAATACAAATGTACGAAACGGTTCTGATATGCGACCGCCGATCAACGATAATTTAAAGAGCTTTCATGCAGAATTGGCGGAGACTTGCATAGATTTCTTGGCCCGTCATACTTTTTCGCCATGTTCGGCTTTACCTAAGCGGTAAGTTGAAATTAATTGTTGTATTATTTCGTAGGTTTAATAAGAAATTTTTTTGTCATTCAAATGTTTGAAAGCTTGCCTGCTGTGGAATATTTATTAAAAGACGGCTTGTCGCAGACATGGGTAGTTGGACATAACTTGGTAACAATTACAACTTCCGGCTGCCCTACTGCACCTATACGAAACGGACTATGCGATCGTTGTTCTCATATAGGAAAACAGCCAATCAGTAACAGTAGCTTGGTAGCAAGTAAAAGTGATTCGAGTAGTACGGCACCATTATCGCCGGAAACTAACAATACGCAGTCTTCAGCCACTCCATTGGCCACAGAACGTCGCTATACTAAAGCCAGTCTACAGTATAGTAGTGGAAATGAGTCTGCAGGTAGCACTGATCTCACTTCTTCTTCTTCATCTACCTCGGGTGCGGTTAGTTCAAACATTGCCCTGACTCAGCGACAAATATCAAATAGTTCGACCGCATCATTAGAGGCACTTTCACGTCGTGGTTCTAATCCAGAACCTACAGAGGGAGTCGCGGGCGCTGTCATTGGCAGCACTACTTCACTGCTGGGTGGCCATTCACTTTCCACAACGAGTATAAGTGCTTCTCCGACACAATTGCAGTCAGTGCAGCAGCAGCTTTGTATACGTTCATGTACTGGATGGGCAGAAATATTAATACGTCGACCCACAGGAAATATTTCGTGGATAACGCGCATACAGAATCCTATAGCAAACGATTGCTTTGGGCATGATTTGCCGTTCAGCAATATAGTTTCACTATTTTTACCAACATCTCATGGCGGTGTGTTTGGGCCCGACTTCGCGCAGTCGACCTTAATGCCAGAACCACAACCAGAAATCGGAAAATCAGTTGTTGGTGGTATTTCTAATGCTTCTACAATCAATACAAGTGCAGATAATGATGGTCCAGTACAGCCTATGGTAAGCGCACCCATAATGGCAGATGAACAAAAAACTTCGAGCGCCATCACAAAAGTTCGAGCTCTGCAACGTCAAGAAGAGATTTCATCATCAACCACTGTGCCCCCTTTGGGGTCTTCTCTGAGTACCGCTGCTATCGACATACCCAAACCATTAACAAGTAAACGTATTGGCGGAAAGGAGGCACTAGCCGATAGCGTAAGCGATGGTGAAGCAGATGATGATACGAGGCAGTTCGCTGATGCATTATCGCGCGCGCGCAATCCTGTGCGCCGTGTAAATTCAAGCCCCGAGATGAGTTCCAGTTGGAGACAGACTTTTTTGGCAGCAAAACCAGCGCCGCTGTCGGGGGAAACAGCCAAAATAAAATCTAGTAAATATTCTGCGAGCCTTCAAGGTCTTGAGGAGGCTCATAGTCAGCAACAGCAGCAACAAATACAATTGCAACAACAAAAGAAAAAAAGCGTACAATATACAAAGGATATGAGAGTTAGCTGTGAAGCGATACCAGAAGAAATTGCCGGCTCCACACCACCACAGGTGCAAGCTGCCGATACACTAGCAGTTGCAACTTCGGGAGTGACAGCAAGTGAGCTGCTTCCAACCTTTTCAGCCAGCTCCGTAGCAACAGCGGCACAAAATCCAATGACAAATAGTACAGCGATTATTGCATTGCCACCCAAGCAACATTCAGCTGATGATGTTAGTATTAGCGCTAGCATGCCAGTTACCTCGAGCTCGTCGCTGAAACTGAATGTGGATGTAGAAAAGATAATGACGAAGCCGCCACATTCTCCAGTGGCAGTACCGCCACCGCAATCACCACGTTTGGACAAACAGCCGCCCAACAGTGGTCAAAAGACCACCACGTTTACTACTAACACACCAACAAGTCATCAAGGACTTGCTAAATCAAGCAGCAGCGGTGGAGGCAATGCAAACCTCACAAGTGCTTCATCCTACCTGGGAGGAGGGCCAAATGATTACGGAAATAATAGTAATAATAATGGCGACATGATGAGAGTGCGCTCGAAAACCATTTCTGTAGTACGTGAAGTAAATGGGCGTTCTCGTCCAGCTGCGTCGAACTTCCGTAGCTTTAACAATACATCTAAACCATCAGTCAACGCGAAACTCTGTATGAATCCGAGTTTTTTGTTTATGCAACTTTACCATACAGGTCAATTGCAAGTTACAGATGTACCCATCAAAGTTCCACCAGAAGAAACTAATGTACTAACTGTACTTGACTTGGCACCACCTTTTGAGACACACAAGATAGGTGTACTCTATGTTGGACAAGGACAATGTAATAATGTAGTCGAAATTCTACGTAATTCGCATGGAAGTATGAGGTACGTGGAGTTCCTAAGTAATATCGGCACACTTGTCAGCCTAAAGGAGGCAGAACGAAACAACTTGTTTGTAAACTTAGACAGAGGTGGCGCGGATGGAAAGTTCACATACGTTTGGAAAGACGACATTGTACAGGTGAATTTCATTAAACAATGCTGCAACTATGTTACTAGATTGTGTGTATCTAATCGCATTTTTGTATTACTTAGGTAACGTTCCATGTCGCCACTTTAATGCCAACAAATTTGCAGAAAGATCCAAATTGCAACGAAAAGAAAAAACACATTGGTAACGATTTCGTTAAAATCGTTTATAATGAGAGTGGCGAAGAATATAATCTAAATACAATATCGGTATGTATAAATAACTGTAATAGCAATTTTTATTCTTTATTTTATACTTTCTTCCAGGGCCACTTTAACTATGCTTGCGTTATTGTGGAACCTTTAGAATTGAATAGTAACCGCGTTTATGTAAAAGCGCGACCTGAAATATCGAAATTTGTGTGCCATCCCGAACCAAAAATTGTTTCAGATCACAGTGCACCATTATTGGCTCGACAGCTTGCATTGCACGCGAACGTAAGCGCATACATGCATTTTAGCATAACAGTTATGTATTTTTTGTACTTATTAATATTCGACTTTTTTGCCAAATTATTTTCAGCTTGCTTCACAAGTATACCAAAGCCTGCAGAAAAAAAATCCATATGCTTCCAATTGGCTGGAACGTTTACGAATAATTAAAAGGTTGCGAACAAAGGTAATAAATAATATATACAGGTAATAACTAGTATGTAAAGTACATTTTTTTACAGTTAATTGAGCAACAAAATGATCAACATCAAACTGGAAGTTCTTCAGGTGCTGAAGCTGAAGAGCATACAAGCGAACATTTAAAGAAACACAACACGAATCGTGATTTTACTAAATACGCTTAAATTATTGAAGTCGAACTGAATAAATATACTCTTATAATAATCACATAGAACCTGCTTAGTGCATTTGAAAATTTAATCTTTTATTAGAATTCACTTACAAAGCAAAACTTTCTTAAGATACAAACGAAAATCATACATTAAATATTATATGCAATCGATTTAAAATACATATCACATCAGTATGAGTTAAAGCATGGTAGATATTTTTTGGCAATCATAGTCTGAGCCATCTAGTGAACTCTCTCCGTTCGCCAGTGACCGTCAAAGTATGAATTGACACCCATTAAATTAAAATCGAGCATTTGCGAACGTTGCTGTTGGCCCTAGGATGGTTATGGCTCTCTCATAAGTATGTGCTTTTGAGTCACATACCATATAGGTATGCAAGTGAACTTTATCGTACATATCTATGGCCCTTCACTATTATTGATTATGCGATGGATGTGGAAGTCAACCACTAAGAAGAATTATTGAAATCCTAGCTTTTACCGCGGCTTTGCTCGCATTGAATCACGTAAATAAATATCAAAGATTATTAACAAAAACAAATAACTAAATACATAGTATGATCATCTTCATGGTGGTGCTGGTAACCAGAAAAACGCAATTTTATCTGTTTAACGCTTTTGTTGCATTTTACTTTTGTTACATTTCGAAATTTTTCATTAAACAATCATATTTGCCAAAATAATTTTTTTCAATTTTCCAATTTATTTTACAAACAGATATGATGTGACAAAATAATTTTTCCACAAATGCGTAAAAATATATATTTTGTTTTCAATAATACATATCATATGTCCTTTCTAATACCATAAGACATACATTTTATGTTTGTGTACAAAATTTCATGATATAATACGTGGTTTCGGCAGTTCCGATCGTTCAGTTAACATGGCATGATACAAACCAGAGATAAAATACAAACGCGATTATTTGAAATTTCAGTGAAAAATGACATCTCATGGCGCCCCATTCAAGCAAATTTGTGGCAGCATTAACCATCATAAGGGTTGTATTTTTCAGCACGCCTTGCATTATTTAACTTAGAAATGCTTTTTTGGGACTTTAATTTTGAACCGAACCAAATCATTTTTTTTTTGAGTCGTTTCCGGTTCGATTTTCGCATTTTAAAATAAAAGCGGTTTGGTTCGTGGTTCACTTCAAGGCCAGCAAAAAGTGGCGGTTCGGTTTAAAACCGGTTTGCAGCTTTGATATAAATCGTTTAGTATTTGTAAGCTACTTGTTAATGCTCCCCAGCTCATCCCATGCATTAGCTGTTCAAGCTGACTAATACTAAAACTGTCATATCTATTATCCAGAAATGTCTTAGCCTTTTTATATAATTTGCAATAAGCAAACCTTAGTTGAATGAACCTAATATTAGTTGAAATCTTTAAACTTGGTGTATTGTGGTTAGATTCCTAAAATTAATGTTTTAGTTACATATCTTTTGCTAGCTTTCAGGAAATCTGTTATACTGATTACCCTCTATTCGATCGACACGAAAAATATTTGCGTTTGCTAATAATGTGTCGATATCTCTTTTAATTTATAAGGAAATTATGAAAGGACTGCAATTATCACTATATGTACATACTTACGCCAAAATGTTTGCTCTTCTAGTAATTATATAAAATTATAACTTTTTCAGTTTATTAACGCTTTTGTTTCCCATAGAAAGTTTCCCATTATTTATTTCTTCTTAATACAATGTCAGAGTAGAAGACATTTTAATATTTTCTTTTATATAATTGTAAATATTGATTTTTCACTAAAACCTTTCGATTTCACATTTAATGCTACAATTTCTCTCTAATTAGTTACACCATTTATTCATTGATATTACAACATTGCTAAAATCAGCATTTTATATGTTATATAATATTTTTTAGAACTCTTTTCACGCCTTCTTGTTAAATTCAAAATATATTCATGTTTTTAGTCATATATACATACATACATATAATATAATATGTAAACTACAATATTTATTTGTGAATAGGAAATGAAAGGCAAGTTTTTAATAAGTTGTAAAGTCGGGAAATGTTTTCAACTTACAACTTCACGTTGATTTGATTTGACTAGGTTTTTACTCATTCAATTAAGTGGTTACATGCGTTTCGTCAAGCAAAAAACGCCCTATTTTCAATGATTTTTTTTTCCAAATAAAAATTTAATATTTTATACAAACTTTTTATTATTCCAAAGATACATATTTGATAAAGATTTTGTGAAATTTTCAAAGAAAAATATTCAAAACTCGGTCATTACGTCATCATTGCTGGCAGTCCCTCGGAAAAAAGGTGCTTCCTCGTTGACAGCAGAACTTCAGACAGGATCATCAAAAGTAAAAAGAAAAAAAATACGTATTTGAACTAAGATCATTAACTAAAACGCAAATTTTGATGAAAATTTCTCGTTTTGTTGTAAATAATTGTAATTCAAAGAAGATAATTATAATTGAATTAAAGACCTAATAAAGGATATCTTGAAGACCTGTGTGAAATTTTATAAAGATCGGTTGAGTAGTTCGCGAGAAATCGTGACAACCTACTTTGAAAACACAGTTTCGAGAAAAACGCGTTTAAAGTTTTAAGTGACTATGAAGCTGACCTCGAGCGCGCAACTTGTCTAAGCTGTACCTCCAAAACTATTACTGCGATCAACTTGAGAATTTAGAACTATATTCTAGAGATGGTATAGAATTAAATAAGAGAATACAATTTTTTTTGGTTTGAAGCCGTGAAACCCATGTAACCCCTTAAACCAATTGAATAATACTTAAAAGTATTGTTAATGATTATGAATTTTTGATAACTCTTATGCGTGTAATTAAAGCTGTCCTACTGAGGCTACGTAAGCAAAGTGTGTTGTGTTCGTGAATACCGCTTGGTGTACGAGGAATATGATGGCGGCTGCGTCAAAATGAAAAATTATAGAAAAGGTTCAAGACTCCGAGCATAAAGGTAGTTCTCAGTTCCACTAATCTTATAAAACTTATCAAAAGTCTCACAGTTGGAAGTACTTCTTTCTATTTATTGTATAAGCGGTGTCGTTAAATCGGATTATGATAGTTTTTTAATTAACCAATTAATGGGAGTTAGATTAGTTATAAATAAGAAAACATACGTATAATATGTACATATAAATGCACAAGTAAGTATGTATAATAAAATATCAACATATAAATATTTAAATATATATATGTATTGTACAATACATATGTAAACTATATAATTTAATGATACTTTTATATTACTTACTTTGTACTTAATAGTCAATTGATGTTCTCTTTACAGTTTCACACGCATACGCATATGCATGTATGTGTATATGTTTACAAATACTTTAGAATATGTTTGATAATTAACACAACAGTATTTGTGGTAAGCAGGAAATATTACATTCTACAAGACAATTTAGCAGCGTTAGCAAGCTGTTGAAGCCGTTCTATTAATAATAATATTTTCAAAGCTGTATCTTTATAAAACTTCAAACGGAAAAATTAAAATGTATTTAGTTGAGACAGTTCAAAATTTTATGACTGAATAATATATGTAGGCCTGAAATGCTAAATATTATAAGAATCATACAATTACTAGGGTTTTAAATTAGCTCCGTTTGGAATCTTAAACATAAAGAAGACAATTATTTTTAATGTCATAACTCAATTTTGAATTGTTACATGTTAAGCTAATATAATTATTGTTATATATTGGAAAAGCGTTTTTGATATCAACAACAGCTTATTAATACAAATCCCTATTTATCAGATTTATGTATGGCTAACGAATAAATAACTAACGCTGTAACAACATTACAATACTATATATTATATGTACATAATGGAAGAAAAAACAATAATTGCTTGTGATTAATGTATTTTCAATGATTAAGGAATCACAGTTTTTAATAACATATGTATGTACATTATTGTGAATTTATATATATATATATTGTGAATATATATATTTCGTATTGTTGCCAATTTGTCATTGGCCAATGCTGCAACTTATTTATATCTATAATTGTTGCTTTGGTCAATGCTGCTTCCTTTATACATAACTAAATACTAGGTTTAACATAAAATTTCCCTTTTTTAATAAATTTTATTTTTACTTTCTAATACAGTTTGGTTATAACAGTTATTTGTTGTATAATATATACTAGTTATATGAATGCTAGCAATTAGAATAATTTTCTTGCAATATAATACAAACTCTAATGGCTACTTGGATTCAGAATACCAACAGTTTCATTAGATAAACTACAAATTTATTTACAATAAAATTGCACGCCTATTTAAACATCATAAGGTATTACTGATTGTAAAAAATATATATAAAATACACTGAATATAGTTCTATGTTCACAGCTGTAGGCTTGTGGAAGGACACAAGTGAAAGGAGACTTTCTATAAGTACAAGTTCGTTATTTAGGCTTTTAACGCCATTTCTATATATTGTTGTATTTATACTATAGCTTAATTAACTATTTATTAACAGCTCTACAACAAATTCTAAATAACCACATATTTGTGGATACACGTACTATATATGTATGTACACTTGTACATTTGTTGACATATGATGGTGCTTACTTCGCTACATATTTCCTCCTATTGATTTAAGGAAATGTTATGAACTTACATATTTTTAAATTTAAAATATAAAAAATCGTTGCATACTTTTTGTTGATAAAATATGTTTGTATGTTTGTTATATACTTTCTTTAAATATTTTTGCTTTGCTTTTTAGATTCTATTTATTTGTTCTGATTTTCTTGAAACTATTGCTACATTACTTGTAAATTATTATTATTGTAGTATATATTATATTTGATTTGAATACAAATTGATATCCACTACATATACATGTACTAATAACTATTCCCTAGTATTTTACTAATCCCTATTTGCTTTCATATTATTTGTTAAAATTTTGCAGCTTTTTGTCAAAAGTAATATAATATACAACATGTTTTCTACAGTATTTGTTTTGTATACAAAGGCTTCATTAACAAGCATGTGATCGTTTATTTTATATATATTTAGTTTTTGGTTTGTACGCATGTAAGCCTTATGATCCTTCCGCACGCTTCATAATTTTTAAAATACTACATACATACATGAATCAACTGAATATGGTAGTTTGTATTTACGATAACTCAATTAATGCCAATAATGTTCCTTTATAAGCATATATGCACATCTCTACATGTCTCTACGTGCTTGAAATAAAGCCAGCAAGAGTATATTTCAATTTCTCCCCTGCTGCATAGCCGCGCCAGCAACATTTTTTTGTTGCCAATTTTTCATACATTAAATTGATACTGTAATGACTGCTTTTGTTGCCATTTGATAGCAAACAAGTCAAACATCGGTTTCATTACAGGTAGACATTTGTTGAGGATGCTGATGCTGTTGGCAAGTACCATCTGTCAAATTATCATTGGACAGTTGAATTGCCATTATTTCAGGTTTTACACTGGTTGTGCTTTCGTTAGTTCCATGACATTTATTTTGAGTAAGCTGCACTCCACCAAGAGGTGATGACAGCATGGAGTTCGTTGCGTTACTCGCTACAGTGCTATTAATTGGTACTTTGTGTCGCTGTTGTAAGCTTGCCGATGTAGTTTGCGGTTGTGACCAGTTAATGCTATTCTGTGATGTAATATTGCGAGTTTTGACTAGTGGCGGATTTTTGGTGGAAGTAGAAAAAGCCATGCCGCGACGAAGTGGTACTCTGTAAAATTAATGGATTAATACAAGTCACAAATATATATACAATAAATTATCAAAAATTTAACGCAATCATTTCAAATACGTACGTATGTATGTATATTAGGATTGCAGATTTGTTAATTAAAAATTGGAATTAAAAATCCAGATGTTAAGATTAAAAATTTGATTTTCATTTTTTTAATCCAGACGTTTTTTTTTATAAAAAAATTTAAAATTGTATATATCACTTTTTGATTTAAATGAACACGAGAAAAATGTAAATTTTAAAGCAAATTCTTTTTTAATTCTTACTTATATGCTTATGAATAAAATTTTATTTTTTATTTTTCAATACGGTAGTTGGGATTGAAAATTAATAATAAATTTTTATCCGTTTTTTAGGATTTTGTTTTTTTATTTTTTAATCGGTATGTGGGATTAAAAATTGTGTTTTTTATTTTTAAAAGGTTTAAAATTTATTTTTAATCTCATACTTGGGATTGAAAAATAAAATAAAAATCATTTTTAATACCGTATTTGGGATTAAAAAATAAAAAAAAATTGTATTTAAAATAAAATTTTTTTAATTTATTCAAATGTTAATTCAATTATTTTTTTTACGTATTATTTGCAACCTTGCTGTATATGCAATCATATCATTTCATATTTAAAACTAGCTCACCTTGTTGGACTAGGTGGTGGATAAGAAATTCCTCTATGACTAGGCGAAAGTAACAAATTTCCCGAATGGCTTGTTGTTGTGCCAGGTACCAGCAGTGTATTATTACTATAAGTATAATATAGGTTACTGTCGATGGTACTTAATTCCAATTCCGTAGAAAACAAAGTTGAGCATTGAGTATGGTGAAGCGAACCGATGAAATGCCACGTAAATAAAAATAAAGCAAGCGAAGAAGCAAATAAGCAAAAAAAAAAATTATAAAAATATAATACAAATTTAACAAATGCTAAAATATTGCGACATCCAAATATCAATGAGAAAAATGTTTTCCGTACTTTTATACCTACCTACACACAAATATATAAATCTTTGCCGTTACATTTCTAGATAGATCGTATTAAAAAAACTGGTACACAAACTTTCTTTAACAGCAGGAAAGAGCAGAAAACAGCAGAAATTTTAAATTAAGTTTAATAATCTCTCTCAGAGGTCTAGTAAAAATCAGGACAACTAACTTATTTGTCCGTTATGACAGTTTATTACCAGCAAAATTGCTTCAATGTGAAAGTAGCAAAATTATTCAAATCCTTTGAAGAAATGTTTGTATAAAAAAATATGAATTTATTTAGAAAACACTTATTGCTAAAAAATTTCAGAAGATGATTTACATTTAACGATGTCTAAAGATATAGGCTATGTTAGATTACATTAAAAAGGCTGCCCAATCCTTTAAAGACAAAGTAATACCTTTATGGAGGGCAAAGAGAGAGACGAGTTGTTAATTCACCGTTCGCGGTAGTCAATAAAGATATTCTTTCAAATTCATATGAAAATCTCTCAAAAACTGTTTAAATAAATAGAAATGTAAGATTTTTAATTTTTTCGAATACATACAAACATAATGCAATAACGGAATAGAACTTACGTATGGCTTTGGTTCAGGTTTAGATTCGGCAGACTTTGTCCCAGGTGATTAAGTGGCTGTACGGAAAGTGTATTCGCCGTTATAGTGTTAACTTTGAGTTTGAGAGGACCGGATTGCAAATTTTTGCCTTCAAAATATATAAAATAAAGTAACATAAATAAAACAGTCTTATTCTACTTACTCATAGAACCATCATCACTAGATAATGAATTGGTCTTTTCAAAGTCCACAGATATATTACGCGAATCATTCCACTCGACTGAGCCGCTGTGACTATTATTCGCGCTGGATACATGACTGCATATTGACGAGTTCATTGGCGATTTTTTTACTCCTAGTGCATCCACTGTATTGCCACTTACACCACTCCCTCCACCCAAACGGAAATTGTCCCAATTGCCGGTACCTTGTTTCAGTCTTGTGTAAATCATTTTAGCGCGCTTTATGGACTCACACCAATTTTTTGCCTCTGAACATTGTAGAGTGAATGCAGTAACGACCACTTGAAATTCATTGAGGTAGATACAATTTAAAATATTATTGCTTTGTTGTACAACAAGTCTATCGGTTAAGTACGGTTGACGAATCACTTTGAGCGAACCTAGACCACGTTTCGCGATCGCTTTGCAGACAAGCAGCATATCCGTCAACAAAAAACAATGAACATCGGTCTTGCCAAGGTTGTCTTTGAATTTATGGTCGCCTTCCATAAAGAGATGGCGTACTTGATGAGCAGGACATCCTTTCATTGGAGCGCACAAGTCAAACATTTTACTATATTGCTTTATCATTTTGTCTAGATGCTCGTTGTTGGTGTCCTATTGGTTAGAGTATTTAGAGAATAAGGAAAAGATTAGCAAAAATTTTTAACTATGCCTTTTGCATTCATCATACCACTACATCATAGGATTCAATGCGCGCCATAACACCTTTTAAACGTTCATTTTCCTGACGCGTTGTCAAGTGGTTATTCACACTAAACACGAAGTGCTCCACTGAGTGGATCTAAATATTGTAATAGGTACATTAAGTGATCATCGTTATATATTGAAAAATACCATTGAATCGACTGACTCGATCTGCTCCATATCTAACATGTGCTTCTTGATCGCTGTCAACAGGAGACTGTACTTGGTCAATCGTTGCATCGGTCGCACCAAAATGTCGGCCAAACGCAGCCGGTTACATAGCTTTTGCGACTCACACCAGGCCAAATAAGATGTAAAAAGTGGATTGTTTTGATTAAGCTCCTTGCAATAGAACTGGCAAGTACTCTGTTCTGCACAATACTTTTTGTATGGTGCGAATATTGAGGCGAAAGCAACAAAACCCTGGTGGAAGAAGGTAACACGTAAAGGTTCACCAGTAGCGACACTGTGCGCCACCATGGGGTAGAGATAAAGTGTCCAGAACTTAAGATTTGCTTCACATATATCCCGTACATTCGAAAATAGTCGATGTTGATCTACATCGGTAAGCAGTCGCTCTAATTGCACAGCTTCTAAACATGCCAAAAAGAGCTGGAATCAAACACATTCAATCAAGGTCATTCACAATGGAACGAAATATTTTATCTTACAAGTAATACTTACATCTGTTACTGTTTGGAGTGCGTGAATGTAATATACTTCGGTGGTAACTAATTCCCAAATTGCAGTTTGTATTCGCATTTCGCTGTCATTCATGGCTGTGCTATCGACAATATCCTTCCATGACTTGTGCATATTGTCCAAATACTCTAAGGCCGCGTCAAAATCCGGATGATCGAAATTTACTGATGCTCTCTTTTGTGGTACACCACTCTTTGCGTAACTATTAAGCAATTCACATAATTGACTTTGCTGCGGATTTTTAATACCGAACAAACCGGACCAGCGTTGTTTGAGTTGTTTTCCTGGAACAGCGGCTTCGCTAGTCTCCTCCGTAGAGGCGGAGGAGAGCAATCGCGGTGGACGTGTGCGAGAACCCTAAATGATAAATGTAATATTTTCAATAGACCCTCAAATTTTGAATTGTTGTTTCTTACAAATGATGCGGCCTTTTGTAAGATTTTTCGACTACCATCGCATTCAGTTACAGTCAAATGATGTCCAGCCAAATTTTCTATATCAGTATTTTCCTCCAAAGAACTAGCTAATGGTGAGTACCCTATTAAAATGATCAATCATGGAAAATATAATGTTTTTACTTGTTATAGCTTGATTGAGCGAACATACTGAGCGAAGTTTTTGCGATATTGACTTACGTACCAGTTTCTAAAAGACTACTGGGTGGATTATTATCAGTGATGGCGATTTGTGAAAATGTTAAATTGCGTCTTTTCAACGCTTGACTTAGCGCGGAACTGAGAAATACATACATAGAATATATACGTGCAAATAGTTAGCGCTAGAAGGTGTAAGTAAAGTCTAAAAGTATAAAACTTACTACAAAGTTACGCCTTTGGTCGCTGGTATGAATTCCTCCTCTACACCACCTTGGTCTGTACAAAAACTCACAGAAAAGTATTCCGAACTCGTTACCTATGAATATTACATAAATAGTTTTATTAAACGCTCGTTGAAAAGGTTTAAGCTCCAAATTTGAATAAAACAAGTACATACAAATTGACATATGAATAAGTACATAAATAAGTATACACATTTCTAACTCTGTAAGTAATATTAGTAATTGAAAATGAGTTAATGGATCGGAAGTTCTTTGATTTGTGAAATCTAATAACGCGCAAAGTTTCACAAGGCAATCTTCCGGCTTAATAAACTGTACATAGAAAGTGGTGAACATTTGTAACTAAATTCTCGCTTACAAAACTTTTGTTGGTTATGATTTAACAGCGGTTGGTATATGAATTTCTTGAATATGACACAAATATGTTTTAACCATTAAGATTGTATATCATTGATAGAAGTGTTTAGAGTAACATGCGGTAACGAAGTAGAGGACAGATAATGTAACTAAAATCTAGCAAGTAACTTGTGGAAAAGAATTGAAATTAGTTGAGTTATTTATTGCTATTTGCTTACTAATCAACAATTGCTATTAACTATTGTATTGGGTCGTTCACTAAGTAATTTTGTAATTTTTTATTGTGTAAAACCTTCAATAAAATTGGACAAATTTAATCTTTCAGCAATCTACTTTATTTTAACCCCAACGGCTTCAAGAGGCCTTCCAGGACTTGGTGCATTCTCAAGATCGAAATTGCCGGAATGAAATTTTGCAAACTAATTTTAGCATTGGCGTTCAGTCAACACATCTTCTCCGTACACATCACATAATTTTCGCCTTGCTTGAACTGTATGTTTACTCTTTTGATAGTAAAATACTAACATAGACTATAAATACGGTTTTTGATCTTCCATATCCGTTAGGGCATCACACAAAAACTATTCCAAAAAATTTAAGAACATTTTTTCCAAACAAGCCCCACTAAATCAGCTCTTCAAATATATAACAGTAAAACGACCAAGTGTGAAGTTGGCTGCGCAAAAAATCAATAAGGTCGGCTATTATCATCAAACTAAATTACTCAGTGAACAATCCAATATAATGTATTCTCCTTTTACCGGTTGTCTCTAACATCATACGATAACGGATTCGAATTGATTTCTGACACTAAATCGAATAGTTTGAACAAAAAAGGTAGCTTGATAAAACCTGGTACACGGTAAGGCAATCAAGACAGATTGTTACTGTTAAGGGGCGAAATTCTGAAATCTATATCGCCTACAATGACATTTTGATAGGTTTCTGATGGGTTTCAGTTTATTAGACCATACAATA
Source organism: Bactrocera oleae (assembly GCF_042242935.1). NCBI lineage: Eukaryota > Metazoa > Arthropoda > Insecta > Diptera > Tephritidae > Bactrocera > Bactrocera oleae. Next base: position 13,875,637 of record NC_091540.1, on the reverse strand, counting down.
AACTTTTCACAAAAAATAGATAAAATCGGTTAATATTTTAATCCAACACATGTAGCGAATATAATGATTTTTGTGTCCTCATATGCTACAGGGAATGTAGAAGCAACTTAACATTTATTTGCTTTCTTTATTATTGTAGATTTTGCGAAAATCACACAATTCAGTTGATGGACGATTTTTCCGTTTGTATTGAAAATAATTATATAAAGCAAAACTAGTAATAAATATGCAAATCATAATGTTCTTGCTACAGAAATACGAACAATTACCTATACGTCTAAATCACCATACGAATAACACTTAACTCACCTCACTGCGTGTTAGCAGTGGCTTTTTACGCTGTAGAAATGGAGATTTTTTCTTATAACTCGTCACAGACTTGGTGCCTGTTGGAGTTGATGTCTCTTCACTAGTTATTTTCGCTGTCGTTGAAGAAGAGTTCAACACAGCTGGATATTGATCTGGATTGAGCTGTTCAGAGGTTTGAATTGTTGAAGTGGCCGTATTTGTGCAAACTTCGCTCCGGCTCTGAAATTGATGTGAGTGGATGCATGAATGAGCTGTTCGTTTTCAAGCAAGCTTATCACGCTGTCAATAACGAAGAGGGATTTGAGGTGCTAAAGCTGTGGGACGTGGTACAGACTTTGGAAGGACATTGCTAATTGATGACGATGGCAAATACGATTGTTATGAAATAAACAGAGACTTTCTGCCATGCAACACAAATTTAATACTCAAATGACTACTGGGTTAATGTAAAATAAAAGTACTTTTCAAGTGTCCTATAAACACGCTCGAAAGCCATAGTATGTATTTTATTGGAAGTAAAGAATGATAGACCGGCAACTGAGTTTGTATGTGCTTTTTACACAAATAATTTGACGATAACCGTTATGTTGTATGAATTCGTCTTCACATAGGCTAAACAACAACAACAAAGTAGTAAGCATTTAAGATAAAATAATTTATTTTATTAGATAAAATAGTTAGTTATCAAGTTTACTGAACATGGTACATACATTAGCCTTTCGTAATATTTATTTAGCTTTATACATATTCAAACAAAATTTTTTTGGATTTTAACGGGAAAATACTGTATGGAGATGAAATATGTACAGATATCTCTATAAAAATTTTTGGATTTGTAAATTTTCATTCTAGAGTTTTCTCATTTTATATTATAAATAGCAAGTATATATTATATTATATTTACAACTAGAACAGCGAAATACTAGAACACAAAAAATGCTTAAGAGGTTATTTGAATTGAAATTGTATTAGATAATTTTTCTACTAAACAAACTGTAAAATGTAAGAAGCTTACCATATTCGGTGTTATGCTAACGGGAATGCCACGATGACATGCTGCCGTGGGGTCGAGACCATCCAAGTGTGTTAGGCTTTTAGATTTCAACTGTAAAGAAACAAATTAATTAGGATTTGCTAGCAATAAAAAATAAAGAATTTCTCTGCTTTACTTTATGTGTGTTTTATGTGAAACCAAAGCTTGAAAAGAAAATAGTTAACAAATATTGCACAAAATCAATAAATTCATAACTTTCCAATTCTATATCAATTATAATATTGAAGTATTTGTATGTATGCATCACATATTATCATTGCATTTATCATTTCGGTTAGCAAGTTTCAAGGTATACAAATTAAAATTTTATAATAATTTAGATCTTTCGTATTTTTCGCACAAACATTGTCTTAGACATTGCCTAACTACCAACCCACAGAGGGTAAGAGTAACAGCATTATACAATTTGAAAAGAGTGAAAGCAAACTAAACAACAAATCACTAAAAGAGTGTAAGGAAACACTGACTTCATTAGAATACCTACATAAACAATTACTAAGTAAATTACGCAAATTCCCAAGCAAAACAAATTCAAACACGCTATCAACAAAAGCATAAAAAAAAACACAAAAAAGCACATTGCGGAAATTTGAATTGTAATACTTGGTAACACCTAACAAAAGCCTGATGGTAACTTGCGAAAAGGCAGAGCGACAAGGAGAACTACGCATCAACATTCGCACTTCAGCTGAAGCTGTTGCTTTTAACTTTTAATGTAAAATGCTATAAGTAAGTAGTTATTGCTTCTATTTAGTTGAGAAGTATGAAATTTTATACAAAATAGTTTTTTTTAAAGGCACGGTAAGAAAACTGAGCATCAGTTATACGTTGTATGTCAAATTCAGAATTAATTAGCCGATATATCATTTAATTTCACTTGTGGAAAATAAAATAACGCTTTTTAAATAGGTTACAAACATGATCTCATTCAATGGGGAAAAATAATAGTATTTAATTTATATGTAAGTATATGCTCATTTAAGGTTCTTTGGGCTAAGTCACATGCTACTACGATTGCTGTAATCAAATTAACACAAAAACAGCTTAACATATTAAAATTAGTTATATGTATATCGGTATATATAATATGTAAAATTTATTAAGTTAAAAATAAACAGAAAAGGAAACTAAAGCAATATTGAGTTTCTTAATTTTTATTCATATTAAAAATCAAAATATACAAAAATAAAAATTAAATTTAGCAAACATAATTAATTTATGCACAAAAATGTATAAATATATAAAAATATAAAACAATGTATGTACATGCAGCGTATGTTATTCTAGTAACGTTCGTGGTAAGCATTTTATTGGCATTTACCTGCAATTTACTATTTGGCGGAGAGACTACTAAGCAAATCTTCATGGTAGCACGCAAGAATTCCTCGCGTTTTGTATTCAAATCCTGCGGCATTGCGATTGGAGATGTTACGGCTGATTGCTTTAGTGGCGCACGCTTCGTTGCGCTATATATTGCAGCGGCTGGTGTTTTTGTCATCGTTGAAGTGGTCGTTGTGATAGTGTTCTTCTTGCTGTTACCTTCAACAGTATTCGCAATTGGAAGAAAGGGATTAAGGCTCTTTATAACATTGCTATCGGAAGCGGAAGTACATGGTGTAGATTTTCGGAGGAAGGTATCTGGTGTAGTAACTTGCGGTTGTGCTTTGTGAGTTGACTGTTGATGTAGCAAGTGTCGTGTAGGCGAATTCAAGATGAACAGCTTTCGACGCTGTCGCCCCGGTGTTGATGATGAACTGTTAATAGGACTAGAAGGTAGCTGTACATTAGCAGAATTTTTCGCTATGGCTGTTGCTGAGATAGCGCTATCACTATGTGTGGACTCTTGCGAACCCGCTCGACTATATACAGGCGTTGGTAATTGAGCCGAATGCGAGCCACTACCATCCATTTCTACCCCACTCAAGTCTCCTCCCGGACCACACTTAACATTGGTCACATTATCCTCGAGCGTTTTGTTCTCCTCATCATAGACGCTATGATAGGTACGGGCAATGATTTCGGGTAAAAAGGGATTATTCGGTGAGGTTAAAGTATATTGATAATACGATCCGGCTGTTTCACTTGAGTCAGCACGTTTTAATAATGGCTTTGACGTGGTAACTGTATTATTATCTGCCGGTTGTGCTACTGTAAACGCGCACTCAATGTCATCGGACTCTTCTGGAAAACTACCGACATAAAAATCGGCGGCTACATGACTACAACTACCGCTAATGTTTGAAAAGCCCAAATTCTCCCATTCACCCGAAGAAGAATTGTGTGACGAAGCCGTGAATCCCTCATTGGAGTGCGCATGAATACTTTTTGTGCTTTCATTACTTGATTTAAAAAGAAGATTTTGTAGACGCGTGAGTTTCGTTGAACTGCTCTCGCTGGTAATGCTGCAACTACGACTTGCTTGTTGCTGGTGAATATCACTTTTACTACTGCTTTGTGATTTTAGCTTTTGCTTTTGTTTATGCTGTTTCGCTGTTAAACCAACATCGTCCATTGTTCGTCCGGAATTATTTGCCGCTGACACACCATTGTTGCTGTTAGTGCTTACCTCGCCACCCATAGAGGAGTTAGATTGATGCCACGCCCAATAGCTGATGCTGGTTAATGACGAAGTGCGTTCGTCGATGTCGCCAAAGTTACTTTCCAAAGAGGTACTCGAGTTTGTCGTTGCGACACTACTTAGGTGATGATATGCATACTCGGGTGGTGTGTCTGCGTCAGGACTGTCCAAAAGTAGCGCCGGATTGATATGTCCTCCACCAGCCGTACTGTACACACTGCTTTTACTGCCGCCACCCAAGTCTAAACTACCGCCGACCCCCAGGCTAGGCAGATGACTAAAAGAGAATATAGAATGGGAATTGCGTTGTAGTGGGGGCAATGATCTAATGCCGAAGGGTTTTAAGTGAAAACTATTTCCGCCCCCACTGTCAGTAAGGCTATTGCAGCTGCTATTTTTTTCGCCTGGAGAGTACTGTTTATCTCTGTGACTCGCACCAGCAAGGCTCTCTAATCTATGTTCAGGTGGTTTGATTTCAAGTGATTTATGTTCACCGCGTCGAAATGAACGTCTCAACTTCTCCGCAAATTTTCCACATGTTTCTTTGGAACCCTTATTTTTTCCTGACGAACTTGGACGGGTATTTGTGCTTCTAACTGTTGCTGTAGATGGTTTGTTTTCCTTCTTTGTGTTATTTATATTGAAGGTCTTTTCAATTTTTTGGTCGTCATTTTCCGTTTGTATATTGTCCAACAATTTTTCCTGCATTTGCGTTGATATTTTAATTTTTCTTTCCACGGAAATTGGTTTGTTGTTTTCGCCTACTATTGGCACTGCAATGACGTCTATTTCGTTTTTAACAACGTTTTGTTGTTGCTGCAAATGTACGATTGCTATTGCGGAAGTGAATCCACCGCCCATTACGTCTACGCTGTCGTCCCTCATGCACTGAACATCGCTATCGCCAACTTCAACTGCGGTGGTTACTGTTGAAGATGTCCTAGTTTTTGCACTTGGAATCGTACAGAACTTATTTTTTTTTTATTGAACTAACTTTGCTCAATTTGACCGAAAATGTATTGCCAACACTTTCTGTGGAGCGAATCAATTCATTTCGCTGAGAATGCCTCTGGCGGGTTATATGCAATTGAACTTGTTCCTTTTTGTTTATATTGAATGCTTGTTCATATCTTTATATTTGTGTTAGTGAATTGTTCAACGATGTGGAGAAAATTTGCTGTTGTTTTTCACATCATGCTCTGATGCTTCTTCATAATTTCTCCGATTACATAATATCCTAAAATAATTTGTGAGTTCCTACCGTCGAATTCCGTCATTGGAACGCTAGTATGTAGATACTCATTGCACAAAGTTCGCTTCTCCTTAACGTCGAATTAATGTAGACGTAGGTTATATTCTAATCTAAATATAAATAAGCGTTTAACATTTTTCCCCTATATTTTGATTTAGTTATATCAAACATCATTGAAGATATTCTTTGATTACTTATTGTTTGTTATTTTGATTTTGTTAATCCGGAGTTTTACACTGCTTCGACAATGTCTTCACGATTTTTTTTGTTGATTTTGTATTTCAATGCTTTTAATTCTAAGCAACTGAAAGTATTGTGTCAATTGAACATTTGATAATCAATTTCAAATTTTTAACTCAACTGTTGTTCAAAACATAAATGTTTCTATTATAAGCTGTAAATACATTTTTAGGCCTACTAAAAATAATTAGGATACATAAATATTTTCGACCTAAAACTATGGCACACCGTTTCCAAAAATATCATATATAGTTCAACAAACTTGGGGAAAGCAATGTCCGTACAGTATGTATGATTGTGGGTTTGGAAATCTTATCGAGTGGGCTTGAAACAATTTTCTTTTACAAATGATGTAATTTTAAGACGTGTATGTTTTGCTTGGTGTCAGGATATATTACAGAATAGTTCTCTACAATCGTCTAATATTATACAAAACAAATTTAACTGCACATTTACTGTTATTTGCCTGAGTGGAGTGTTTGCGTGCGTGCTTATTATTTACTTTGGCTTATATAATATATTGCTACGGCACTTCCGGCGGCCATAAAACTAACAAGCTACAAGGCCATTTCGGTAAAAAATACAGTTACATACTCGTACTAGAGCATCACAAATGCTGCAGCTATAGCGCTTTATGTTGAGCTGCAGATGGAGCTATCTATTGTTTCTGATTATCCAACTAATTGCTCGCATAGCGCTTTCTTCTGTTGACATTTGCTCATTATGCTCTTAGTGACACATATACGTATGAGGTGTGTTCAAAGGAAAAGGTGAATTTTGATTTTTCGCGAGCTGTGTACATTCGATTATCGATATGTTGTTTTTGTTATAATTGCACACATATGTTTGTCATGTGTTTGTATTAGAAGCCAACAGAAAAGTTTAGTTAGTTTTTGTGTGCTCTTCGATTTTTGACTTTTGAAAAAATGGATCAAAGAATATGTTTTAAATTTTGTCGTTAAAAATGGAATAAAGTGCTTCAAGGCCCTTGACATGTTGACTGTGGTATTCGTTGAGTGCATTTTGTCTCAAAAAAGTGTTTATAAGCGGTACAAGCGCTTTAAAAAAGGTCGAGAAGATGTTGATGACGATGAGCAGCCTGAAGATGCGACCACGTCAACAAACGAAGAAAACATCGAAACAGTGAAAAATATTGTTCTCGAAAATCGTCGAATCACTATTAGGGAAGTTGGAGAGAATGTTGGCATATTAAGCGGCTCATGCTATTCAGTTTTCTCGAATGTTTTGCGCATGAAACGTGTGGCAGCGAAGTTAGTTCTGAAATTGCTAAATTTTGAGCAAAAGCAATGTCGCATTCGTATCGCTCAGTCAACAACGACGGCAACAAAGATTTGGGTTTGCTCAAATGGGTTATAACTGCTGGTTTTGGCTCTCTGCGACTTTTTCCTTTTCCCAAAACTGAAGAAATCAATGAAAGGAAAGCGTTTTGCCACAATTGATGAGATCAAGTCAGAATCGAAGAAAGAGCTGATGGCCATACCGAAAAGCGCATTTCAGAAGTGGTTCTAAGATTGGAAAAAGCGTTGGCATAAGTGTATTATATCCGAGGAGGATTACTTTGAAGTGGACAAAATATATATTGATGAATAAATAAGCACTTTTCAAAAAAATTAAAAATTCAGCTATTTCTTTGACCACACCTCTTATATATCGGGTGTTTTTTTCGAGGTATAGAACATTAAGTGGCATTACTGTTCAAGATGGCGATCGATTTAACAGCTGTCAAGTGATTTATTCTCAGTTTGGTTTGGCAATTCATTATGAATAGACTCTCGTCTGAACAACGCTTGCAAATAGTACAATTTTATTTCGAAAATAATGGTTCTGTGCGGAATACGTATCGCGCACTACGTTCTTTTTTTTTAGTGATGAAGAGCACTTCTGGTTGAAAGGCTACGTCAACAAACAAAACTGCCGCATTTGGAGTGAAGGTAATCCTCAAGTGTATGTCGAAACACCGTTACATCCTGGCTGGTGGATTTATTGGTCCGTACTTCTTCAAAAACGATGATAGCCAGAACGTTACAGTCAATGGCGATCGGTATAGAGCCATAATTACTAACTTTTTCATTCCTGAATTGATCAACCATGATGTTCAGGAGCTGTGGCTCCAACAAAACGGCGCAACATGTCACACAGCTCGTGCCACAATCGATTTATTTAAAGACACGTTTGGTGACCGCCTAATTTCACGGTTTGGACCTGTGAATTGGCCTCCAAGATCATGTGTTTTAACACCGCTAGACTACTTTCTGTGGGGTTATGTAAAGTCATTGGTCTATGCGCTTAAGCCACAAACGCTTAACCATTTGAAAGACAACATTCGCCGTGTTATTGCCGATATACGGCCACAAATGTTGGAAAAATTGATTGAAAATTCTACGCCCTGATTGGACTACATCCGAGCCAGCCGTGGCGCCCATATGCCAGAAGTAATATTTAAAATGTAATGCCACAAGATTAGCTTTCGTATAAATAAAATGCATGTCAATCGAATAAACCATCGTTGTTTTATGAATATGAAAATGTATCACTGTAGAAAGCAGATGATATTATATGACTGTAAAGAATTTTAATAAAACTTTTTCATTACAGTTTGCATATTTTTAGATATTTAAGTTTTGACACTTTGATTGATAGCGGTCAAAGCAAATGCTAATAACGCCCACAAGAAGTCACAAACATGTTCACTGGTTGACGACCAATGTTTGATCGATAAACCAATATATTTCCCAAGAGCAACTGAAGTAAGCGGATTACCAACTGCGTATATTGTGGTGTAAAGTGTCATAATGGGATATTCATGAAAAATCGTAAAAAGTAATTTATAAGTAGTGCAAACAACGTAATAATAATAACAAAAGAAAGGCTTCACAACCTTCCTATGTAAATGTATTGTGTGCGTAATTTTTCGCGCGTACCAACCAAGGGTGTGACATATTTTTAGGCGTATATATATAGGCGTATAGGTATATATCAAATAAGTATACCTTTGAATTTATATTTAACTTTTCTTAACTTGACGTTTTTTAATATTCCGCATGTTTGCTTGCGAAAGAAGAATGTCTAGAAATACTATCATTTCTGAAGATATTTACCTGAAAGTAAAAGATTGGAAATAAATATTCATTAAAGTATATATTCAAGGATGGAACTACTATGAGTTTAATAAAAGTTGACGTAATTAGCGAGTTAATATCACACACCATATTTCCTACTGAAAACCACTGAAAGCTACTACATAAAAACTGTCAACCAATAAAATATAACGATTTGGACGATTTTAACATAAACAACCAAATGACATTTTTCAGGTGAATTGTCCATTGTGCGTAAGGTACGCATATAATTACTATTCACTTGCAGTGTTATGAGCTGCTGTAACACTGCCAGCTATTCACACTTTGTAGAATTTCCGTTTTGTATATTTAATTTATAAAATAAACACAAAAGATAATTCAATTACGCACAAGTAGTGCAACATTATACGCGGATGTAAACAAAAACACACCAACACAATTGGTCTGAACAAAGGAGCAAAAGTTTGTTTGAAAATACGACGAAAACCACTATAAGCGGTTGAAGTGCTTCGAAAATGGCAACAATTTGCCTAAATGGGTTAACTAAATTAAATAACATTTACAATATACGTGCGAAGCACACCATGCCATCAGCACAGAACAGAACTGTTTGGCCCATTGGTAGCTAAGTATGTGCTTTAAACTTAGAGGCAACATTAAGTATTATACAAATATTTTTATAGTTTAAACAAAAAGCATACACAAAATATAAAATATATATGTATGTATTGTATATAAAAAAATTTTTTTTTGCTTAGCCTGAGTATCAAATTTGTAGATTATAAAAAAAAAAATGTTTGGAAAAACAAAATTTTTTAACAAATAGAGGTGGCTTACTTTTAAAGTAAATTTCTAGTTAAAATTTTCTGGTCGTAAAAAATTTTAGATAAGCTGTAATTGCAATTAAAAGCTATCAACTTAAAAAAAATTGTGGTCATTATTGGAGTTTTAAAAACGTCTCAAGCGACAAACGCTTTCCTTAAGCGTTAAAATATGTTTTGAGTCGAAAACCGTCAAATTCGGTAATTTTTATATAAATTTGAAGAGTTTAAATAAAAATATTTTTTGTTAAAAAAATTTTTAACTCGAAATTACTTTAAAAGTGAGTGGGCCTCGGATTAAAAAAAATTTTTTTTTCAAAAATCTTCTTTTTTTATAATCTACAAATAAGCAAAAAAACCAAAAAAAAAATTGTTTCGCTCCCTCCTAGTACATAGCACACTCAAGTGTTGAACGCTCAATCCAAATGCCACAAGCATTAATTTGTAAATATTTTTTTGAACTCCATTATTATGCCATTTGTGCATTTGATAGAAGAGGACTAAGGAATGAAAAATATTAAGCAAACTCACACAGAAACAAGTTTGCATACATATGCAAGAGAGAATTTACACTAACCAACCAAAAACTTATGCAGATATAATATTTACAACTGTGTTATGCAGCACGCTATATCATATTACCATTTGTTGGTGAAACGGTCGAATGCCATAGGAAGGTCGTGCCAAAACGGACCTTCACCTCGATTACAGCAACGCTTGTTTTAGTTATTTCCTAAAAGCCTGCCTACTATTATTTTATTTTGATTGAGTGATTCCACGTCATTTTGTGGTTACGTTCTTACTAATTTGTGCTTTTAATAATTGTTTTTTAATGCAAAAACTTTTACTAGCAAACATAATTTTCAGATCACAGATAAAAAGACTAAGCTAATATTAAATAATATAATCCAGGAGGTAGCCAGATTGCATAATTCACGCTCATTAATAAAAACTGCGACCTGAAAATTGGTTTTAGTCTTCAACGCGGCACGAAAAACTAGACAAAGAAGTGAAGCATATCGGAATTTCCATATAAGCAGCAAGAAACGGCCATAGTAATAGCCATTCGGAAACGGAGAGCGGTTCCACCTGCATGGGCAATTTTCTTTCCTTCTGATCAATTAAGTATCGATCAGTACCTAGCTGTCAAAACAAAGCATAGCTTAGCATATGGCAAATCATTTTTTTTATACTAAACAAATAAGGTAGTGCTAAGCTCAAGCGCAGCCGAACTCACAAATGATTTAAAGGCTGGGAAGACATATATTTTATTTATTACATGAAAATGTTGCTTTAAAATTAATATTCTCTATCAAGCGAAATATATTTGGCAACAGCTTACCTGTATATAATTAATATGCCTACTTAGTTTTTTTTGAGCTACGAACTGATCGAAATTAATACTTTACTGTGAGCACCGTGGCGGTTCTGAACATATAAGTGAACAAAATCATTATACACTGTGCAGCATGTTATAAGCGTATAATAAAGAGTAGTGTCGATAAAGGTGTTTTTGCAATATTGCAGCAAAAAATGTGTTGGTATGTGTACTAATATTTGAATAATGAATAATATTCTGTTATAACGTGTACAAAAATATTTATTTGTATGTATAAAAAATTAAAAGAGTTTATGAGTATAAATAGTTTACAGAACCGTGCAGTTAATATCAGTGCAAGTCAGCTCTTTACAGCACCTTCACATCGAAATATAGGTTTCGTATAATTATATAGAATGTTGCAACTATTTTCAAGTGTTATTGTCGCTGTTGCGATATTCGATTTGGTATGTGCAGAATATATACCACTGGGTCATGCCCCCAGCTACGCTACTGTGGTACAACATGAACAAGTGCCTCAGCATGATGGCTATTCGAGTTCAGGTAATTATGTGACTTTAGGAGATAAGGATTACGCACACTATGTGCACGAACCACGCCACTATCCAAAATATGCATTCGAATATGGGGTTAAGGATTCGCATACTGGCGATAACAAGAGGCATTGGGAACAACGTGATGGCGGTCAGGTCAAAGGTGAGTTAACAACTTCAGCGCAAAACGTATAGTTAAGTTAAAGGTAAACTTTTTCAATAGGTGGTTACACACTACTTGAAGCTGATGGCACTACTCGTGTTGTTGAATACTCGGCTGATGATCACAATGGCTTCAATGCTATAGTGAAGAAGATCGGACATGCGCACCAGCCAAAAGTGTATTATCATAAGGAAGCCTATAATTATGACGACCACAAACAATATCCTCCAGGGCATTCCAGCAGCTATGTGGAAATTAAACAACACCATTAAATTATGTAACGCTTGATACCAAATGTTATAAAAGAAGTCTTTATATCAATGTGAATTGAAATTGTTTAAAATAACAGCTATGCAAATTGTTAATAGCAGTGTTAACATACACATTTTTAGTACATTTATTACATAACATCTATAAACACAAATAACGTGAGTTTGGTTCACAATTTGTACATACATATGTTGTATTTAAGGATGCTCGAAACATTTCTTTAACTAAATTTAATCGCTGCTATTGTGCGTATTCGGAACTGTATTCGCACACACGCTTTTCAATAAAGGATCATAAAATTTCATTTCGAACACGTACGGTTAAGAAAATAAACACATATTTATGTTCGTATTTACGCTTATCATCCTATCACATATACTGCATGCGTACATTCGAACAAATTGCATTAGCCGAACACGGTGACGAAATACTATACTATCTGTCGGACAACAATGCCACAAATGAGCAATAAGTAGACTGTGTTTAATCTAATGCTATGGCGACATTTTCCTTTGTGTACTTTGTGTATTTTGTCCATTATTAAGGTGGTCTTCCGAATTTTAGGAATAATCTCTGAATTTTCAGTACTTTTATCATTAAAAAAAGTGTACAAGGCTGAGATTTAAAAATATGACTAAAAAATATAAAATATTAATTATCGCGATTCCTAAGAAAATATCTTTAGTTGATTACAAACCAGATCAAGTCTTCAATTTTTTTAAATTTTTTATGCACTTCAAATGTAATAGTTTAAGAATATTTCAAATATATTCAAGTTTATTTCTTAATTACTACAAAATTTCGAGACTGGCAACCCTGTGTTTAAGAGAGCAATCAGCTGACTCGTTTCGCGAATATGCTACAGTACGGTATGTACAAGATTTGTACAATAGATGCGGACGGTAGAAACAGTGGTGAGTGTTCATGTACATTGCGCTTTCATAAGATAGGCCGTATCAGCTGAGTCGGTCTGCGGGCTTGCGTCGGTAACTGTTTCCAGCATAACTAAACGGCGTCCATTCACTCGCAGTGTGAGAGCAGATCAATTGCTTGCTATGCGCAGAGCGTATTGCTGCACACAATCGCAAACAATGCCTGTTCGGTCCGCCTATGCGTCAGCTGAATCCAAATGATTACCACTGTTATGTAGTACCTTATGGTTAAACAGATACATATCCAGCCTGAAATAGCAGTTTTACCAGATAAACGCTAACACATCAGCAAATTTGCAACAGCCATTATTATTCTTATAGGCTTTTGGAAATTCATTGAACCAAAGTTAAATCAATGAGTCGTTGTTTCATTTCACTATGTGTTCATGCGTTCGTGCGTTAAAGCTGCATCCTCATAGCCTTGTAAATGTTAAACGTTTAGGTGTATTGCATTTGCATAATTGGGGGCGAACGGTTCATATTCTAACCACATATGCATTTACAAACCAACAACTACTCAGACTTATGCGCTATATAGCACTAATACATAGATACTAGTATTTGTAACACTCCATGTATGTTATGCAGGAATTTTCATTAGCAAGGTAGAAAGGTATGTAATTTGTGAAACATGTCTTGCTCTTAAAGTGCTTGTTCAAATAGTTTGCAATTCCCTCTTGATTAATTCACTTAATGCTCAGCATTACTATAGTCAATTTCAAGTTCAGTCAATTGCATATTGAAGTGTAGGGTGTACGATATGTTGAGAATATTCAGAATATGTGTGCTAGTTAAATAAAATTCAAATTTGGGACTAATGAGATTTTTGTTAAACTTAAAATATATAAAATATATAATAAAAAAGATTAATTTAACTTAATGCAACGATTTTGTAAAATCGAAACATTAGGAAGCACTAAAACTAGTGATAGTTTTTCAGCTTATTGTAGCCACCATTTTCCAGAAAAATAAAATAATAATAAAAAGTTTCACTTTAGTGAAAATACTCTGAAACTTAGTTAGTTGTCTGGGCAAATAATTGTGTGACTTAACGTATCCTAAGGCATAATTACTTTGTTTTAGTTAAATGGAGTGAAAAATGGTTTACTGCAGATGTCAGAAGTTCGGTTGCTATTATTTGAATGATAGTGATGTGCTTAATCGAATAATGAGTAATGGAATTTTAATGACAGCTTTCTTTGCATGATCGAAATAACGATTAATTGGTGTTTTTATTGGAAGACAAATTGATTCCATACATTGCTCCATGATACGTACTTTTTCCGAACTAAAATAACTTCATATGTGTTACACATATGTATAAATATAATATATTATATGTATACATATTGATTGCTGTTTGAGGATATTACGGATGACGTGTGAAACTGAGAAATAAATTTTAAATATCACCATAAGTGTATGTTCGTTATTGAGCATCGTTGGTTGCCAATACAAATTGATCGCACAAACTGAGCAGAGCCTTTATCTAGTAAATTCAATCACAAATAATTCAACTGTTTTCGACTTTATTATGGGTATTCCAAACATAAACGATGGCTTAATACAATGTCTTTAACTGAATAAGGAAACAAAGTAATCAAGGTATTTTGTGGCAACACCTGCATATATGCATGTATCTTTAAATTTAGATGCATACATATTATATATATATACAGTAAAACATTAGCTAGTAATTAGTTGTGCTGTGAGATCACACTGGTAAACTCACTGTCACAATTTTGATTAATGATTTATTTGCATACGTACATAGTATGAGTATGGTGCCCAGTGCGTATGATGAACATTTCTTTAATGTGTTGGCTTATTTAAAATGACGGTGTGGTGTGAGAAACCAAAATAGTTATATATACCTGAATGCTAAATAAATGTCATACTGAAACATTAAACACAACAATTTTTGAATGATACAATTTAGTCCTTGTACTGCACTTTTCTCAATTAATTTGAATATTTTAGCAAAGAACATTTAACTTTTTTTAAAAGAGACAAATAATAATTTCACATTATATTTATAAGCAATATCGTGCTTGTCATGTCTTTATTACGAAGTAAATTCGTTATTCTTCATTCACGCGGATTTCAATTAGATATCCTGCCCATTTATGTTAATTAGTCGCCGCGCGAGCCGAACCGATAATTAATTGCATCATAATTTAATTGTGACAGCCCATCAACACTGTAATCGATTTGTAATGGCATGAGCTAAGTCCATCAGCTGTGGGAATATGCATGCTGTGAATGAAATGAGTGTCAGCTGCTTAAATTTTGTGAATTTAAGATACTCATAAACCTAAATATTTGTACTCTTGTTGCAAATAAAAGCTATGTGTTGGTTTACAAGAATTACAATGAACAAAAATTCTCACAAGAAAGGACTATAAAATAGTAAAGGCGAAATAAATTGCAGCAAAATGTTCATTTCTATTTCTAACTGTTAATCGTATGAAAAATATATTTATGTTATTTTATATTTGGTATAAATTTTTTTTTCTCATTTATGCAATAAATTGAAAATGAACCGGCTAATGCACATAATTCACAATATTCCAGCTCAATATGTGCACAAATCACTGCAGAATTTTATTTTAAATATATTTATATATACTCGTACGTAAATAAGTTATATACGCGACTGGAAGTGCACACACCACAACGGCCATAGATATTAATACTACAATTATCTAATGCTCCGTTAAATCATGAATAAGTGCATATGTATGCAAATATGTCAAATGTTAGCAAAGTATGTACGGTTATTTATGAAAATCATTATGCAAAAGAAAAATTTTACACTTGGTAATTTTCAGATACGGTTTGTTTGCTTGCGGAGGTGTCTTTCAGCATTGACAATCCTATGTGTGAGTTAGCAATTGCTTGTGGAATGTATCGTTGCTGCGTTTGTTAGACTGTGATAATGCGATCGTAAATTTGACAATTTCGGCACCTGCGTATAAATATATGATGATTTTATATGTACTTGTATTCAATCTTTTGTTTTGCAAAAATTAAACGTATGCATGTGGAGGTTGACAATAGAAATGAATATTAATATTAAGTCAATCATAATTAAGTTTAGGCTATTTTTATACTCTCGCAACCTGTTGCTACAGAGTATAATAGTTTTGTTCACCTAACGGTTGTTTGTATTACCTAAAACTAATCGAGTTAGATATAGGGTTATATATATATAAATGATGGATGAAGAGACGAGTTGAAATCCGGGTGACTGTCTGTCCGTCCGTCCGTCTGTCCGTCCGTCCGTCCGTCTGTCCGTCCGTCCGTGTAAGCTCTAACTTGAGTAAAAATTGAGATATCTTTATGAAACTTGGTAGACATGTTTCATGGTACCGTGAGATGGTTGGTATTGCAGATGGGCGTAATCGGACCACTGCCACGCCCACAAAACGCCATTAATCAAAAACAAATAACTTGCCATAACTAAGCTCCGCAATAAGATACAAGACTGTTATTTGGTACACAGGATCACATTAGGAAGGGGCATCTGCAGTTAAAACTTTTTTTTTAAAAGTGGGCGTGGTCCCGCCTCTAATAGGTTTAATGTGCATATCTCCTAAACCGCTAATGCTATAATAACAAAATTCACTGGAAGCAAATGTTTTTAGCACTTCTATTGACGGTGTGAAAATAGTTGAAATCGGGTGGCAACTCCGCCCACTCCCCATATAACGTACTGTTAAAAACTACTAAAAGCGCGATAAATCAAGCACTAAACACGCCAGAGACATTAAATTTTATCTCTGAGATGGTATAAGATGACTTTATAGGAACCGCGTTCAAAATTAGACAGTGGGCGTGGCACAGCCCACTTTTAGGTGAAAACCCATATCTTGAGATCTGCTTAACCGATTTCAACCAAATTTGGTGCGTAACGTTCTTTTCATGTTTCTATGTCATAGTGCGAAAATGGGCGAAATCGGATTACAACCACGCCTATTTTCCATATGACACCATTTTAAATACCACTTGATTCTTTCACTTTCCACTATGCAAATCAAGCAACAATGATTATATCGGCGTAAAACTTTGCGTGAATAATACGTTTAAAGGATGCCACCTTGCGGCCAAAAATTGTCTAAATCGAACTAAAACTGTTCAAACCCCTAAGTACTAAATATGTGGACCCCAGTGCCTATAGTTGACCTTCTACCGAAAATATCAGTCAATCCACAAAGAAATCTCAAACGAGTATACCATTTGACTTTGCGAGAGTATAAAATGTTCGGTTACATCCGAACTTAGCCCTTCCTTACTTGTTATGGTTATAATTGCTCATCGGAAATCTAATAATAATAATAACCCAACGATTACCCTCCTCCCGCCCAACCGACGCGAGGGGCGCAATCCGCATACGTGCGGAATTAGCCGAGTCAGAAAAGGCAAGAAGTTTTTTAAGTGTTGAGATCTTAAACTGCTCAGCTACAGAAACAAAAATTTCAACAACTAAGATCTAAAGTTACAATATAATAAATTGTTACATTTTCATTTATTAAGAGAAAACAATAAAGTCTTTTTAATTTTTAAAAGTGAGTCAGATAAGTGAAATGTGCTAGAATGAGAATTAAAATCATGACATATACGGCGGAATGGCTCGTTTAGTTCAAAATTTGATCTACAGGATTTTAGCAGTAATGGTCTAAACTGCCTCGAAAGGCGAACCGGGATATTAAATTTAATTTCAGACAGGAGAAAAGAACTGCAAACAGTTCCATTCAAAAGTTTCACTAAGAATATTATGTTAAGCATTTCCCTACGACTATAAGTGTAAGTAGATTAATAAGTTTTAAACGACTAGTGTATGGAGGTAGACTTACCCTAGCATCCCATCGGAAATGCGCTAAGGCGAAAAGTAAAAATTGTTTTTGAACCGACTCTAACTTGTCAGAATGGATTTGGTAGCTAGGGTTCCATACCACAGAGCCATATTCCAATATAGGTCTAACCAAAGTTGTATAAAGTGTTTTAGTAATATACGGATCTCTAAATTCTTTAGACCAACGTTTAACAAAACTGAGGACTGAAATTAAGCTTAGGGTCCATATTAACTCCCAAATCAACATAGTTAAACACTTGCTCTAGAATATGGTGTTTTATTACATAAGAAGAGTGGTGCATAGGTCTACGGGAAAAGCACATCATCTTACATTTATTGAGATTCAATGGCAAATCATTTCTATCACACCATGCAACCAAATTGTTTAAGTCTGTTTGCAACAGACACCTTTCCTCAGTTGAAGTGTATGATTTAAAAAGCTCTCGTTGTGTTCTATTATAAAGATAGGAAGATACCCATTGAAAGAATCTTGGCTGAAAGCCCAGCAGATCAACTTTATGTATGAGAATCGAGATATTTACTTTATCGAAAGCTTTGCTAAAGTTTGTGTATATAACATCCGTATGATTATGTTCCCTAAACCCAATGATACATGGTTTACAAATTCAAGTAAGTTTGTTATAGTCGAATTCCCTTTACAAAATCCATGCTGAGATGAGGAAATTAACGGAGAAATCGAAAAGGTTATATGGTCAGTGATGATAGCTTCAAAAAGTTTAGGTATAACTGATAGTTTTGCGATACCTCTATAGTTTTCAATGTTGGATCTAAATCCACTTTTATGCAAAGGGATTATAAATGACTATTTCCATATTGAATGAAATATACCGTGTTTAAGAGAGGAATTAAATATCCTTGTCAAAGGCAAGTAAATATATTTGACACTATTTTTTAGGAAGCATGAGGGTATCATGTCTGGGCCATAACTAAAAGATGGTTTTAACTTATTTAAATTAAATAGGACGTCTTCTTCAGAAATAATTGGAGCGTTAATTAAAGTATTCGAACACAGCACTTGCTGATAAGAAAAACGAAATCATAAAACGATTTTGGATTACTTACAATATTTTTTTTTACTTTATTTAAGTAATTATTATAACATTTTTTGTTTAGGTCAAAATATTGTCGACGCAATAGAGAATATTTAGAATAGTCGACAAGTGAACCGGTTTTTTTTAAATGTTTAAAGGCTCGAGTTTTTCTGTTTTTCAATTTATATACCTCTTTCGAAAACCACGGACTTATACTTTTGCTTTTATTAACAATTTCTATTGGAACATACTTTTCAAATAATTTCATAATAATGTTATTAAAATGAGAGACACTCAATTCAATGTCACCATTATAATTAGGCCATGTTATTGTAGAAAGTTCTGTATTTAACTTTTTAAAATTAGCTTTTGCAAAGTTAAATTATAAAAAAAATAGTAGACCTACAAATGCTTGCACACTTTTGTCATACAGCGTAATAGATCTAAATTCAATTGACTATGACGTCAGTGATAAACTCAACAAGCCATAAACATATTTGTATATATGTCCATACATTCACATGTATGCAGACGTCCCACCATTATATAAGTATGACATATTTTCGGTACCCCAGTCTTCAATTTTAGCCTGACTGTCTTAGGTATTTATAATCATAAATAATTTATGGTTATTAAAAGCATTGTGGTTAGGTGTCGTAGCACTGCGTGCATTTTATTTATTTTTGCTTTGCGTGATTTAAGCCCCAAATGTGGAAGGATGTGGATATGTCAGTTTTCATATATGTATATATGTACTTTAGTATAAATATGGGGATGCGAGTTGTTGGAGTGTTTTTTGATTTCAGACGAAGTAAATTCGTTTTTCTACATGTTTTAGCCAAATTTCTTTGGTTACAAATGTATTACTTTCATAGCGTCATGCTTTATGATTTTCCAGCGATACTTGTATTAATACTAAAAATAAAACTAAAATAGTACTTTAGCGTAAAGGGTGTTATATTTTTCATATGTGTCTCCTATATGGATAGCAAATGATTGTTGAAATAAAAACTAATAATATTTCATTGGCTAGTATGCTTAGTATTCTGGATACTTTAGTGGTTTTTAGAAGCCAATATGAGCCTCTAACAAATCTGAATAATTTTGGCTATAATCGCCTTTTATAATTATGTAACAGAAAAAAGCAATTAATACAAGTAAAGAATAACTGTGCATTACTCATACGCCATGTGGTCGTTAAGGCGGTCCTTTGGAGCAAATTTGACTGAATGACGCCCATTTGAAATATATATATTTGTAAGGCACTTACGAGTAAAAGCTTTGAGGATATTTCTGCTGTTACTGACCCGCTATTTTCCAAATAGCATCACTTAAATTTAATATAGGTTCAAAAATACACTAATATGTGGTAGTGTAGTGCATAATGTTAATTATATGAATTTTATCACAGTCGGTTATTATTTGCAATAACTTATTCATTTAATGTCAAAGTTTGTTCTACTCAACGTGTGCAAATACAGTGAAAACAAAAACCAATAAGGGCAAAAAGTTATGGTAAAATACACCAATTTGTGAAATATATTTACATTTCAGCAACGAACAATAAAGTCAAAAGTATACTTTTCTCATGCGAGATGATTTGATAAAACTATTTTATCTGAGAATATGAGAATATTAATTTAATATTTCTCAATTCATTATACTCAACATTCATATGTACCTATGTATAACCCTACATCTACAAATATCGCTTATTATTAAATGAAGAAAATTATTATAACTTGTGAAACATGTGTATAAATATGGAAGATTGATATAATTAGGTTTGTCGCAGTAATCAAAGGCAATTAATATTAGTAAGTATATTTAGTCGTATTAAGTAATATTAGTCGTATTTATTTATAACCTGTGTGGACATTATTCTCAATTTTCATTTTTATGCATTAACGGTTGCTTGTATCACCCCCCAACTATACCTATGTATATATAATATAATATAAATGATCAGAATGACGCGACGAGTTTAAATATGGATGTCTGTCTGTGCGACCGTCTGTCTGTGTAAGCTGTAGCTTGAGTAAAAATTGAGATATCGCAATGAAACTTGGTAGACGTGTTTCTTGGCAAAAAATTGAGGACGAATTCAGCGTAATTGGAACACTGCCATGCCCACAAAACGCCATTAATCGAAAACCTATAAATTGCAATAATTAAGCCGCAAAATAAGATAAAACACTGTAATTTGATACAACGGATCGTAATGACAAGATGCATCTGTAGTTTGAACATTTTTTAAAAGTGTGCGTGGCCACGCCCCCTAATAGGATTAATATATATATATCCCAAACCATTTAAGCTATAACACACACCAAAATTTGCACAGAACAAAGCATTTCATCATCTTTTGCGACAGCGTGAAAATAAGTGGCGTGGCACAACAACCGCAACCACACCAGAAATCACAGGATCGAAAACAAATTTCTCAGTGTAATTTGGAGCGTTTAAAGCAGAATAAAACCGATTTCTTGCGTCCTTTTATAACTATGAATGAGACTTGGATCTACAACTATGATTCTAAATTAAAACAAGAACGTTGGGAGTGGACTGAAGCTGGTTGTTCAACTCCAAAGCAGGTGAAGTCACAACGATCAGCAAAGAAGGTTATGACATAAGTTTTTTGGGATACAAAAGAAATTTTATTAATTGATTATCTACAAAAAGGCAAAACAATCAACTCTGAATTTTATTGCAGCCTTTTAGATCAGCTGCATGAAAAAATTCGTGTGAAAAACCTGGTTTGCAGCACAAAAAAATTATTTTTCATCAAGACAATGCACCTACTTTGGATGGGAGTGGTAGTGCAATATGGCTACTAAATCAATAAAATATAAAGAGCTTCATATTCCGCAATATAAATTCTTGCCAATTTTCAATACTTGAAATGCCAGGTAGTCAAACGGAGTTTCCATTTTCATATCCGTTGTGGCAAACAACCTACAGTAATAATAAATGCAATGCGTCAACAACAACGTCAACGAAAACTTGACCTTGCCAATATTCCAAATGTATTTGTGATTTTGACAAAAACTTTTCTATGTACTATAAGTTTCGGCGGCAACAACAAACGAGTGAAACTGGTATCCTTGGCATGCGCTTTTGATTTGGAGCATTCTTAGTTATGGTTATTAAATATAGCAGTTGTTGTTATAATTTCTATAAAGTTGCTCTAAGACCACAACATTTCAAACTAAGCTCTTGTTAAGTAATTATTAAGAGTCACTCATTGCATTGCGCATTCACAAATAGCATTTCACTGCTCTTTTGCAGCATATCCGCTTTGTTGTTATATGATTGTATACTCCTCTACATATCTACATACTTTGCGTTCAATATATCAAATGAGCGATTTAACTCATTTTGATATTATTGCATAGATATATTTTTCTAAATGGCAAAATCTTTCGAGCCTACATACCAAAGGATATGGTAAGGCGACGTGCACATATGCCACATGAAGTTCATACTTGTTTCATTCATTTAAAATTCATTATGATTGTATACGGGAGATATGAGATAACATGTTTTATTGACTTAACCCTTGGGTGAAATAGTTTATCAAACATCAACAAATGCCGCTATTATTTACTGATTCATCAAGTTTTAAGTGGAATAGTTTAAAGTCCATGAGAGTTTGGATGCTGACTTCAAGTTCAATGTTTCATTTAAACAAATGATAGCTCTAGTTCCTGTACAGTTATGTATACTTAAATTGCCAACTAACAGCCCAAGGTTTCCTTAATGAATTACTTTTCTTAGGCTGCGCAGCGGCCGAAAATAATCACGACTCTACGATAGAGTAAAACTGCAGTTTGCACACACAGAAAAAAGCAAAAACGTAACAACAAATAAAACTCAAAGTGATTGTCTAGCAAATTTTTGTTTTTGCGTAAAATTACATGCAAGGCAACTCATATTAATAAATTAGGATTTTGCATGTAGCAGATGCACATTTCATGTATGTATGTATGCACTCAAAAATAATAATAATAATAATAACAGTAGACTGTTGTAGAGTGCACACTCAGACAAATTCGAGAAGATATTATGTGCAGCTTGTAAACACTAACGCATCAAAAGAAATACCTTTTACAAGAACAAAAACAAATATGTGCAAGAATAAAAGAGAAGAAGGTAAGTACTTTCTTACAAATATACATATGTACATACTGAACGGCACTTGCCGACCGCTAGGCTATTCCTTGTGGCAATAAAAAAGAATGAAGCTTTCGCGTTGACTTTGACGTCAGCAAATGTTCGCGAAAGGTATAGATGTGGGAGTCACGAAAGCATATAAAACCAGCCTGTCACTACTAAAACTTTATGCATTTTTGCTCTGCTTCTCTATTGAATATTGCATTAGCTTAATCAGACAGTAGAAATGGCAATGGTAAAGGTGAAAAACTTAATAAAGCCAAAAATACAGCGAATAAAAAAAGCCAAAATTACAGCAATTAGCTGCTGCTACGATTGCACCAATACTGCGCTTATTCCTTTATTTCCCTTTGATTCATTTCTTTTACTAAGCAAATATTATTCCCACTGCATATACTTTTGTGCATAAAAGTGCTATGTATGAGCATTACTTCTCCGATTTGAGTAGGCTCAACTCTGCATGCAAACTCAATCATCAGAATGTCCGAGTATTGGTCGAATATGTGATAAGCTTACGTTTGCGCAAATGTCCAACATTCATGCATACGAGTAGTGTGCTAAGTAGATTTCTTTCACTTGAACTTTATTTTTTTGCGTATACATTTTGGTTAAAGACGCTCATATACCGACGGAATGAGCAATTTGTGGTACTAACCGGCATTATGCTTAAGAAAATATGTCCACTTATATTTATATTTTGTATAAAGTTGCCACATATTCTGATAACTGACTTGTGTATGTGTAAAATGCTCAGACAAATAACTGGCAAAGTCACAATCGTCAATTTAAAAGGCGTAATTGTGTGACTTTCCACCTGTACTGAGACCTACACTGAGTAATAGATTTATGTGTATTCATTTTGCTTTGCCGCTGAAACAACGAGAGACCGTTGAATATTTACAATTAATTTCACACTGCCGAGAGAGACTCTTACACCCTTAACGCAACTTTAAACAACGCGCTGCAGCCCATTAACGAGCCAAAAGGTTAAATCAAATATTCCGGAGCGCAACCAAGTTTACGGAGCTGTTTTGCTTGTACATACATTTTTAGGCAACCTGTGAAATTTAATATAACATAACAACCATATTTAGTTTCCCATTGTACTAAATAAAATACCGTTATTTCTTAACCTTCGTTTATACGTACATATGTATTTACCTTTAATTGTAGCTTTAGTAGACGGCAGTGGCTCTAATACCTCATACAATTTTAAAAATATTAACCAACTTTGCCTAACGGTTCATTTTGTATTTTTGTGTATAAGGTATACACAATTCAGACCCAACGAGTTAAACTAACTGAAAATTTTATTAAATAAAGATTAAGCGCACACAAAGCCGATTTTGCTTTGATCAGTTTATTGCTCTTACCATAACCTCTTGATATTAAAGTACATTTAGATTTTCCAACTCTTTAACCTTATTTCCATTTCAAAATTTAGGTATGCTTGACTTGTAATGGCAAAATAAATAAAAAATATTTAAATGTATAAAATATGTGTTATCCAAAAATTTAATTCCGAAACTTATTATGAGAAATATACTTATATAATACATTTCTGAGTAGCTGAAGTGTAATTACACTGGGAAACAGTAGTTTTGTTTTATGAAGTTTCTTACGCGATTTTGTATGATTTTGTCACGCTGAAATATTAAAACTTTAGAACTAAAAAATATATTGCTCTTACTTAACATGAAAAAAACTGTTTGTTATATGATTTTCTTGCTTCAGTAGAAACAGCAGTCTTGTTTTGAATGCTCCTGCAGCAATCAGCCATCATATTTGCATTCCAACGACGGTGGTATCGCTATTCCATAGTGCGAATATACTAACGAAACCGTTCTCCGCGTTCTTCGTTTAAGTGGCCTAAATTTTTTGAAAAACGGTCTAAATAACTGAAGAGGAAGTGCATCTTGATGCTCATATTACATCCTAGTCTCTGGAAGTGCAACATGCGCTGCTAAATGTGTTGAATGTAGTTTGGATACTTTTTATTTCCTGAGAAATTTTGCACAAACCAAATAAATTCTACCCATGCAGATTTCTCCTTATCTGTCGTACAATCAGTAAAATGTTGGTGTTTTATTAGTTTTCTGATTTTCGTCTGACCGTCAAAAATACCAGCTTTAAATTTTCCTGTGCTCATTTTTTCAATTTCGAAAATATTTACTGATATATATAAAACATTCCTCATCCTTGTTTAGAGCTTTTACAAACTGTTTTATCAGACCTAACTTTATATGAAGGCAAGGTAATATAATATAATAATAGGGGGTAAAGTAATATAATCATCACATTAATACTACCCTACTAGTTGCACTCTCATAGGCCAAACTTTTTAAGTCCAGTGTTCTGTCTTGGCTCGGCTTTCCCATAAGCATGTGAAGGCTTGCTGTTTAGAGAATAACGTTTAAATGCGTCTGATGCCATAAAAACGGGCTATTTTGATTAATTTAATAATGGCAGCCATTATAAGGCTTACTAAACCATGGCTTCTCAAAGTTGTCCAAATAAACGGCATTCTCTAAACATGTAGTCACCACAAACAGCACAAAAACTACTAGGATCATTTGAACAATTTTTTCTCAATGTAGACATTTTAAAAATTAATTCAAGTAAACTGAGTAACGATATTTCAAAAAGTACCTGTATCATTAAAACTAGAGCTGCTAGAAAAAAAACTAAGGGTAGATTTGACACAGTTTAGAAACTTCGTAAAACAAAAAAAAAAGTGTAATTTGTGTTATTAAAGACAATTATTCGTTGCTTTCAAAAATGCTTATTGAGACTTACTGCGTATACAGAAGGGCTGTAATAATAGACATTTAAGAGTTGCCTTTATCATTGATTTGTATCATCGTTCTGGTCTCTCCCCCTTTATGAGAAGCAGCATTTGCGTATGTGGTGCTTTTGAGCGTACCAAAACGTTTGACATGCGAAGCAAATTTGAATTTATAATTGTACTATTTTTTGAGGTTTCAAAGTGGTTAAAATTTCTTTCATACATATTATAATTGCTTGCTGGTATTGAGTGTGGATTGCAGTCAACATCACGCATTTCTTCACTACAAACTGTAGCAGCAGTAAATGAAAAAGTGTTTAACACTTTTCTAAAATTAACATAACTTGAGTAAAAATCTTTCTACATCTACCATAACCTTATTTAGGTTGATCATAGCAAAGGGCTGTAATTACTACCACGTATTTTTTTTTAGCGCGTATTGCATACATAATATTCCAAAATGGTTGAAATCGGTTCATATAAGACCGGTTGAATCTCCATACTATATATCGTTCAACATACTAAATATTCATTGAAACTAATTGGTTAGAAATATCATATAATGAAGCATCTACACAAATCAAGCGTTTGTAGACGGAAATTAAGCCTTGTGTTGACACAAGAAATTAATGAGATCATCGAAGTTAGGGAAACTGTAAGCTCAAAACTGGTCAAATATTTGTGTTTGACCCACTTTCATTAATTAATTGCATACATGTACATATCGGAACAAACCGCTTAAATACAGCAACAACAAGCTGGGCGCACGCAACACACTACAGCACACATGCAGGACTCGTGTAAATGGAAATTATTTAAACAAAGGCAAAACAGCGAACTCATGCCGATAACAAAATGGCATACAAGTCATTATTACAATTTCTTGCGATGGCGTTGAATGTCCGAGATTTTCTGTGGCACGAATGAAGAACTCTCACACAAGTTACGCTCCTCATTTTCCACTAGTTTCCGGCAATTAGCAAGTGTATTGGTGCATATAATTGTATACTTATACACGTGCTGACAGAGCAGTGCAAATGAACAAAACTGTTTGACGGGAAGATATGTATTTAATATGTATATCGATGAAAATGGTCAGATACAGGCAAAAGCAGCGAAGAACATATTGCGAGCAATTGATTTATATAGATATTGCAACGTATGTAAGTTATATAAAGATATTTTAATGCAAAAAAAGTTAATTTGACAAAAGTCATTTGACTATGAAATTTAATTGCGCTCAGAGTATTTGAAAAACGTATTCGCTAAACTTTTCAATAATCGTTTATATGTTTTCAAAAACTAAAATTTCAGTTTGAAAACGTATAGTTAGAACAACAGATCGGACATAAGCCGGCACAATTCATACCTTGTGGATGTCGTTATGTTTGATACGGATATGCATGTTATACTAAAATTGAAGATGCTGTTGAGAATATCATAAAATTGATATGTGAGATATAAGGTAAATTTCAGTTGTCACATTATACAACTAATATAATTTGCCAAACATTCTACAAACTGAAGGTGTGGAACTACACCAGAACTTAACTGGATGAATTACGAAATACCCAAAAGTATGCTCTAGTCGATAATGAACTTATATTCTTTTATAGAATAAATATCTATATATAGATATATTATATGGACAAACATGTAAGTTTTTACTGACTTCATTAAATTTTATTGTC
Organism: Bactrocera oleae; assembly: GCF_042242935.1. Lineage (NCBI taxonomy): Eukaryota > Metazoa > Arthropoda > Insecta > Diptera > Tephritidae > Bactrocera > Bactrocera oleae. The sequence goes on along the minus strand of NC_091540.1, from coordinate 13,848,489 downwards.
TTCTTTAACTTTATTACAAATACCTCATTGCTCACTCTCTACTTTGGTAACTCCCTTGATGCCCTTTTACATTTCTCACATTTACATCTTTACAAAAGAGGGAACCTATTAAAGTTTTATCTAATTATATAAGTAGCGGTTGGGCGCATTAGCACCACGCTAAACATGATATTTATATATACGCGCTGACGCCCAGCGCTAAAATGAAGTGCGACCCAACCTTGCCATTGCCTTTCTGTACATATTGGCCTTAGTGTGCACAAGGATACGCACACATACACATACACAAGAAACATGAAAATAAAATTAAAATGGCATACGCAAAGAAATGCGAAAAGGCCGTTATAAATGAGATACTATTTCAAGAAACGCTGTTTTGCCAAAGGCAAGCGTTAAATAAACAAACCAAACATTGACAGGTAGAAGAGAGCGCACGAATTCATTACGGAGCAAAATCAACTCCACTACACTCAAACCAGCAAAGTGTACTAGACTCATAGGCGAAGTGCACCAGAATACCAAGATGGGCGAGGTAAAGCATTCTTGCGTCATTTACGTAATTAACTTTAAGTTTCATTCAATTCGTTGGCAAGGTCATTTCAATGATGGTCACTTCCAATAAACGAACGACCACCGCAAACTGTTTTAGGTATGCATTTGATGAAATTCGAAGTAGGAGCGTGTGAGGATATTACGCGTAAACATGGATTGTCTAATACGAAATAAAAAGAGAAAAACGTAAACACTTTTAGTTACGTACATAAAAAAGTATGAGTTAAAAGAGCTATGTCAAGTCAAAGCAAGAGCTTGGTTCGTCACACTGAGTCACTTTAGGGTGGTATGGGTTGCTTATGCTCCGTGTGTTCTTCTTTTTGGCATTTATTGCGATTTTATTTTGCTTTGTTATTGATACATATACGAGTACATATCTTTGCTTTGTTCTGTCTATGTCAATCCACAAATCGCTCGTTATTTTCGAAAACTTTTTTGCAACTCGCCGACAATACAAAACACCAAATATTATATACAATGTACGCACATACGTGGGGTTTCCGTGAGTGGGAATATGGCATTCACAATCTTGTAAATCACAACTGTCGCCTGCTATTAACCATTAACTGACAGCGTAACTTATAACGACAATTTCGCCGATATTTTGTAGAAATGGAAAAATTTTGCGTAATTCTCTACAAAAAAAAAACTTCTACAACTAGCCAATGGTGTTAATAGTTACATATAATAGGTTATATCTAAAAACCATTGAAAACTAAAAAAGGCTTGAATCACGATTGTACAGAGGTAAATGATATATTCACAGGTTCAATATACAGTCAAACCTGAGTAAGAGAGAGCTGGGTAAGCGAGAAAATTAGTCTCTCTATTAGTGAGAATATTTCTCAGGTCCTGAACTTTGACCTCTCAAAAACCATTATAAGTGAGAAACAAAAACATCCATAAGTGACAGTCGATTCCCCACTCTGATCGCTATAACTGAGAGCCACTTTTTACCTCTATAAGCGACAATTTTCCTATATATGACTCGCTCTTATTTTCAGAATTTAGGAACTATGTTGTTTTCTTGTAATTCAAAGAAATAATATTTAACTGTATTAACTTATTTGTCATGCTCACTGCAGTTCAGAAATCTCATTTGCAACGAACTGTATCTTACAACAACTTATAATGTCTAAACGAAAAATCAACGTGGTATCGTTAAGTGTTAAACTGGAAATTATAAATTCATTTGAGTCGGGAAAATCAAGGTGTGAAATACAAAGTGAATTTGGATTACCGGAATCTACCTATTATGATTATTATACAAATAAGTTTTAGTAAGAGCATTAGTGAGAAACCTCTCTAAGCGAGAAAAAAATCATGGTCCCTTAAACTCTCTCTTCACCAGGTTTGACTGTGTATACTATAGTTTAAGTCGACTAATTTTGTTTATCATATATCTAGATCTATATTTATGTAATTGCAAAGCCTGTTCTTAAAATATTCTAGAATATGAATCTTAACAACTTCTCAACAGTTTGAATTATAATTTATTCTTTCTTCTCAATTGCAAAATATATGAAGGTAAACACAACTCAGTCCGACACACCGTGCCTTGAAGCATAATATTAAACTACAACATTAGTAATGTATTATGTATATATGCGAGTTAAGGGACTTGCAGGAAAACTGAATTTCCGAAATGCGTTCTCCCAAACACCTGGGGACTAATTAACGGGCATTTCTCCATATTTTACTAATGTGTGTGAACGAAAGAAGCAACGTGAGCACTTTTTTTTTTTGCTGAGTATACAACAAGCGCGATTTCTATTTTGACACTAAGTTGGAATAAAACTATAATCCCTCATAGTCGACAAAGTAAAACTTTCATGACTACTTAAATACACAAATACAAATATATAATATTGGAATATACATATGTATGTATTTCTATGTATATATATAATATATAGTACTTTTCTACAGAAAAGCGAGTAAATTAAACGCAATATGAAATCTGTTGCTGTTTCTCATATCTTGCTATCTTTTGCATCTAGTCTATATTTCACATAATTTATTTTTTCATATAATACAATATTACAACACAAACACTGCATAAAAAACGAATATTTTGCAGCAACATTGCACTAAAACAACTTGCAAGCAAATATACTCCTGAACTGCCAATTTCCGCATGAAGCCAACCACCTTTACCGCTCTACAATCTTACACTCAATAATTTTGGGTCGGCCAAAACCATTTTGTTTAATTTTCTGCGTTTTGACTTTATATCCGCATTTCTGCATCCTTCATTTGGTTTTGAGCGTCTGGAAGTTAATGGAAAGTGAAGCTTTGTTATTGTTCATTTGCTCCAATCAATATGTTGATTGAGGTGATAAGTGAATATACCATAGAAACTTAAATTTCATGTAGGCAAGTACTTGCATGTAACGTTTTTGTTGGTACATTTTCTTGCCTAAGATATTTTGCTGTTTGTGTGGGATTTGGATTTTAAAAGTGCATTAACAACCTTGCTTACAACGCCAAAATCAACAATGCACAATTTTCGTTCTGCATAAATTGCATAATCGAATGCGCTTGTCAAAAGCAAAATTGAATTAGAAACACAAAGCTTTCTATGCAAACTAATAACTTTGCACTTGATTTAATAACAAGAAATCCGTACTTTCTAATTTTGTTTACCGCTATGGGCAACGGAATAATCCATAAAAAAGTGAAAAGGTCTAACCGCAAGTAATATAACCTTTTATGATCTATACAAGTATATATATATATATACATATATAATACATAATAAGTAAATGAAAGAGTTAACGGTTGCTGTAAAATACACTCTGTAAGCGTAATGTGTAATTTATAATATAATGACAAAATGTTCCTTTGACATGCTACACCGTTCAGGCAAAGCACAGATAATCAATTTCCGGTTTGCTTAAGACAGCAAAGTTCGCCTAGAAGCAGTCACAAGCCATCAAAGCAGTGCTGTGCAACTTGACGTCGAAATTGCTGATACTTGCTTTTACATTTCTTTAAATAATTAGACGTTTAGTTTTTGCCTTTGGTGCGCATTTGAAATGTTATTCATTACCTAAACTATTGCAATAGATATAATAATTAGTTTTGATATCAAAATGAAAACATCTCATTATAAACTTATTATTAGTATCTTATTCAACTATTAATAATTACGTTTAGGTTTGGAAAAAGTTGACAAATTGTTATTTTGAATGTGCACACTTGCTGCTCCAAGCTCAGCACACGTTTGACTTTCAATATAAAACTTTTTTCATTCACTTATGTGTGCGCACTGTTTTGCGAAAGTTCGTGAATTTCAAAGTACCAAAAGTTTCAACAGTTGCGATTCAAATTGAAATGTTCGTATTACTAAATTTGTTAGCAAAAGCAATTACACAATTAATGTCACCTATCAACGGCTCGGGGATGATGTTTTACGCAAACATAGACAACTAGCACACATAATAATTCATGCGCACAAAATTTTTCAAAATTTTCGTGCTTAAATTATATATATTTAACAATGACATGCTTATGATATAACTATACGGAAACGCCACAGTTTACCAGTCAAAAGAATTGTTAATGTTTTTGTTGATTTTTCAACTTGTTGTACTATCGTATATTGTTCCAGATCAAACATATAATAGTATTCACGGTGTGTTGTATTTTGGATTTCCCACAAACCATAATTCATTCTAAATCTTGTCTCCTTTTTAATTTTTAACCAAATTTGATCAAATTACATTAGCTGCATTAGTATGGTACCAGTCACATCCGCCCTAAAACGCAAGAATGTGTGCAGATAAAAAGGTGAATTTATCAATTAATATTAAGATAGTTATCTGCCTACATAAGTTTTGTTCAGCAGTTCATCAGTTTCAAAGGCGAAATGCGCGCGAAGTAATTTATAACAAGAATATCTTTATTGTGAGAATATGTATCGTCATTGACCAACGGAGCGTATACGCAACCAGAAGTACTACACATAAATTTAGTAGGATTAGGACATTTGAATTTTCATTAGAGTATTTCCTCAACTAAAAAACAATATAATATAATTTCACAACAAGTGCATACAAAGAGACTACGCATTTCTGTTTGTCCATTCTTTCACCTATCCGTGCAGGTGCAAAATTCTAATTAGAAAATCATTCGAGAGATCATTACAATTCTATTAGTCACTTATTGAGGTAACATATCTTTATTGTGGTATTATTTTTCCACGTTTTGTTTAAGAACGTTATTTTCTCTACTGTTTCTCGCAGTATACTCTAACGTAACAAATTGGAGAAAGGCATCTGTTATATAATACAATCGTTTTATAGTTGATGCCTCAGTTTTTGCTAATAAATAAAATGTTAACAAATCATACATTGTGGTTGAATAGTGGAAATATTTTATTGCCGTCAAATGCATATGTCTGATCAAACAATATTTGTACCACTTTTGCATATTTGTCACATTCAAATGAAAACAAAATTCTTACATTGACGAATTACAGACAAATGTAGTGTCAAAGAAGCGGAAATATTGCGAACCATGACTTAACATATGTAACAGTCACTGGGCAGCATCTAAATCATATACATACGCCACAACACTTGTAGGCTATAAAATCATCAGTGGCAAAAGTGAACAATCTATTCAGTTCGCTCATCCATCAGCGCATTCATTCGAGCATATAACCGTAGCCTTGAACATGCACGGCACCAAGTCAGTAGTCGTGTGAACAAGCAAAAAATGGTAGAAGCAAGATTAATTGGAGGTGGAAGGAAGTTTGCTGTGGTTGCTCCTAAATGCACATCAACTCAATGCTATAAAGAAGTGAGCTGCCAATGCCCAACTGCTTACATCTACGGCATGGATTGTTAGTTATGTGGTGAAAAAGGTGAAAGAGTTATTGTATGTTATACATATGTGCCCACAGCAAATGTAATAATACAACAATCACAACAATAACAAAAGGTTGGCTGTAACGTTAGCAGGCAATTCGGCAACTACAAACTGTATAGGAATAATTTTTTTGTATGAAGTAATTTCAAGTAACTTGAATGTGGCCAATATGTTTAATGCTTAGTGGGTAGCGTGAAGGACGAATACAATAAATTGGCAATCACTTGAAAATTTTCATATGTAGTATACTTAGTTGAGGTCGTTCCGCTACTCCTGCAAGTGATTTTCTACTAGATTAAACAAATTGTTGCCTTTAAGAGCATCGAGGTTTTATGATGAAATTAGTGCAATTCAATTCAATTTAAATATATTTTAACGTTATTGAATTGACTACTTTTCCCAGTAATGATAGGAAGACTACTCTCTTTCCTATAATGCTGAAGCAATAAAAACGTAGGTAGCTTTACTATAAAGTCACGCATTATACGCTGGAAGCTTGGATGCTGTTTTTGCTTTACATTAGCCATTGTGTCAGAGAAAACTCATAAATTTAAAGAATCTAAGCAGCTAAAAATAGAAAGCTAAAAATTCCTTATTAAAATATGTTGTTGTATAACTAAGCGAAATAATAAGCCATGAAAAGCCATTAACATAGCTAATAAATTCCTTGACACCACAGCAACTCATGTATTGTTTAGTCAACTTGACTACAACCACATCTTAGTTTGTTTTTCCTAAACTTTACACCAACAATATTAATAAATTCTTTTCTTTTGTGTTTTAAAGCTTTTCTTTTATTTATATGATAGGCACGCTGCTAATTAAATTTGATTTATGATTTCTATTCCCGTCTCACGACAGGTAGAGGCTAAGCCAATAGTCCAAAACCAAATTAGCTGCAAACATGTTTATATAGCAGCAAAACGTACGTGTACGTATATATGTATTTGTCCTATACAACACTGCATGCACTCAAATTTGACAGAAGAAATACAAAAACTACTAAAATATACCCAAGACACATATGCATGCATAAGGTAAGTAGTGAAGACGATAACAAGCGAGATGCAAACGTATGACTTAGTATAAAAGATAACTGTGTTTAACATTTTTTATGAAAATGGGCGTGGCCACGCCCTCTAACAGGGTTTATATATATATTTCAAAAATTAAAAAAAAGGTATGTCAACCAAACTAGCTGGACACATTTCTCTGCAGCACTTCATCATTCAATGATTGCAATTGATTTGAAAATGTTTTCCCCACGGGTCACTATATGTTACATGTTGACATATGGGAAAACCTTCTAATCTATTTATTTTTGCTAGAGACTGGTTATATATGTATGTATATTTTTTATTCAATTTTCATCATAAAAAAATATTCTTCTAGAGATACGTAAGTATATATGGAAGTAGCTTCTCCGCAAGGACTGTGCTAGGAAGTTAAGTTAACGAAGTTAGTTACAGCTGTAGCTGTTATAGCTATATTGCATAGATATACATATATATACATGTTTTTTAGTTTTAAATTTTTTTTCGATTTTTATATTTGTGGCCTAGAAAAATGGTTTCCATTTGTGGAGTTTTATTTTGCATTCCTGCTGACTGTCTGACGTCAGGCGCATATGAACACCGATAAGCGAATATTTAATTTACACATATGCCAACAAGCTTGCTCGCACACATACATGCATACATACGCGTCTACGTCTATCAATTTACGTCTATCATTGCATATAAATTTATGATTCATAACACGGATATTGTAGGAGTGCCGCCTGAATAAAATGGCAATATATAACCATATACATAATAGAGAAGGACTTTCTCTTTCACATGCGCGCTTATTCGACAAAGAACACACAAACACAAGTATGTATGTATGTATGTACGTGGGTAAATATGTGCTAAAATATTGGCCATTTTACTGCACATATTGACCGTTTTATGGGGCAGTTTCGCGGTACAAAAACCAACCTTTGGGGCTGGCCGTCTACAAGGCTCGCAAATACAAGCAACTGTGTTCATATTAATGTGTTGGTTTTTGCGTTATAAAAATACCAATTTTCTTATGAGAAAAACTTTACATGTTGTCGTTTTATTGTAGTACATATTCATAGTATTATGAGTATTACGAGTATTATGATTCACATAGTTAGTATCATTCTTTAGACTGTTGTTATCGTGGCTTTTGGTGATAAAAACAAATTTATTAGATCTATAATGATTTTAGACAATATGTATATCCATACAAATAATATAAATGTGAATGTAAGTGTGTTTTTTACGTTTTCACACCGAAACCACGCAACCGCTCAACATGAAACTTTGTACACATATTTCTTATGGTATTAGAAAGAACATATTTATGGTATTAGAAAGAATATTTTCCCATTATTTAAAATTGGATTTTACTTTTTATGAATTGTAAAAAAATTAAAATTTGAAAATTTTAAAATTGAAAAAAATTATTTTGGCAGATATGATATTTGTCGAAAAATTTCAAAATATGACGAAACAAAAATGTAGCAACAGACAAAATAACGGTTTTCGGGTTACCAGCAACAAAGAGAAGATGAACATTGCGGTATAGAATTCATGATAGTTAGATTGAATTTTAAGAAATGCACTGCGACCCGTAGTCTATTATGCCCGCATAGTATTCGTGTACATATGTATTCAATTATATAGTTTTTTCAATAATATTTTATACATACCTATTTATTTAAGGAATTTAAACCCAGCGAAGCGGCAGAAAAAGCTAGTATTATATATTTTCATATTTATGCACACATACGCATGCGCGTATAGTTGTTTGTAGACGATATCTGAAAAATGTGCAGACATATAACCACTTTTTACATCATGGCAAACAAACTATGGAAACCAGGCAAGTGACAATAGATGGGTTTGGAAAATATAATATTTTCTCCTACATATTTAAATAACATATTATATAAATAGTCAACATTTGCTGAAAAGTTGCGAATGAATCTGACATTATTAACCTACCCAGCTTCTAAAGTAGAATTTTGCTAACATCATTATCATTGGTACGTTTTTTACATTTTTCTTTGGATTTGGTAACATTATCAGGAATGTAGAGGCGCCACGAAACAATTATTATACAAAAAAAAATCTTACTAGCGTTCGACTCATTCAATCATAGCATAAGTTGTAAATTTTACCTAATTTCCTACGGGCGTATGTCTCCTAGACAAATGTCAAATGCATTACATTGAAGACACTAAATTTTCACTTATTTTGGCGGGAAAAGAGATGTATAAACGTGTGTGTATATAATATACAAACACAAACAATATATTAGTTTTATTTTTATCCATTCAGTTTCGTTTATTAATCCCTTACATTATTTGCAAATATGTTGAATACAAGTAACTTCAGTGTGTGCTTTTCTTTGTATTATTATAATTTCACATAAATTGTATATTATTATGCCGCATACAAGCGTTTGTTCTGTTGTTTTCCCAGTAAGAAAATATATAAGGTGAAATTGTTAAAACACACAGTTAAGAGCATGGCGATTTGCATTTCGAATTGTTTGCAAACAAATAAAGTTCAAAATCGTAAAAATGTCTTTCATTAATTTTAAAATAAATCTGAAAATATATGTATATTATTTTTGAGTTAAACTTCAACCAACCCAAAATTTCATGAGTACAGCTTGTTATTACAAATTTGTTTTTCTTATCCGGTAGTTTTAACCGAATTTCTATGGTTTACTTCTGCGTTATTGATTTCAACTTTTTTAGACTTTGTACTCATATATAAAGTTGTTATATATATAAATACATACATACCTAAATATGAATGTTCGGTTAGTTTTGCACACTTTGGTATTTCAATACTTACATTATATAATAACGGCTACAAACTAAACATCTAATTATATTTAGCTCACACAAAAACAATTGCATTTGAGACCGCTTTTAATTTTGCTCATACTCGTCAAGGCGCCTATTAGTGTGCTACACAAAAAGTCATTGCTCATATAGAGTACGCTTTCTCACACTACGTTAGCAGCCTGAATTTATTTTCTCTAAAACACAACGATTGAAAGTTGCACCACATTAATACACACATATTTACATAAGTGTTAGCGTTAAAGTTAGCGGCGCTTTAATAAATGGTATTAACGAAATCGCAGGCGAACGTACATACGTACAACTATTTCATTTTTGTTTTGTATATGTGGGCGAGACAAAAACAGCAATACGAAGAAAAATTAATTTACACACACATCACACTATGAAATTAACGTATTGGGGAGCAACGACTGCGGGAAGCTGTGGGAATAATCGTTTCTTCTACCCGCGCTGTGCACTGTTTCCGTATAAATGCTACGTATGGCTAGACCAAGAGTCAACCACATCCGCTCAGCGCAACGGTTTGGTTCGAACTGAACACTCATTTCATGCCTCGTTCGTTAAAAAGGACGAACGTAAGGACGAAAACCACTAACATTCATATAATATATTCAAATCAATCGAACCGAACAAAACCAACAGTGGAATAGAGAGTGTAGCAGAAATAGTATGTGCTGAGCATGAGAAACAAAAAGTTCCTATGAAAGTGAAGTTATTATATAATACATACCTCATTGAAAAATGGGAAATAGAAATTAAAAAATTAAAACATATTTATTGCTTATGTAGCTAAATGTCGCACATTGCCCCATTTGGTTTTATTCGTACTTGTAGTTAAACTAAAATATTGTCCTTTTGCGTATTTGCTAACGGAAACAGTACAGGAACAGCTTTTAAAACAAGTATTTACTAAAACACTTTCTGACGTCAACGCCATCAAAGAATGAAGGAAATTTTAAAAAATTACGCAGTATAATTTATTTTTCCGTTCATCGCCATCCCACTATCAAAACTGCATAAACGAACTGTGAAATTTGTGTATATTTTGTAAATATTATTAAAAAAAAAAAGAACAAATTTAAGGCAATTTATTAGAAAAATTTTAAAATATTAGCATGATTAAAATATATTAGTTTACTAACAATAGCCTACCTAATAGCTAACCTATGATCACTGGCAGTGATAAGAAAGTGCACTTTTATTTCATTTGAGGGACGTGCCTAATATTCCAAATTATCCATCTTAAATCACTATTGATAGAACTTTATTTAATATAATAAAAACTGGCGGTACTGCCGATCAGATTTGGATTTACATAGTCACCACAGTTCAAATGATTGAATATTATATATTGTTTATTTGGTGAAAATCGCACATAAAAATAAAATGAAAACACAGTGCTCTCTTGCTGTACAGTTCTCATAAATGTTTGATAGTATGACGTAGTCGACACAAACAGATGACTGCCAAAAATTATAACTATAGATAAGTCGTCTGCTGGAAAACGTAATATTGTATTCTGCCGCTCTTGGCTACAATTTTTGCATAACAAACAGTAACTGCGTTTACGTATTGTACTCTCTTTAATGCTTGCTATTTCTCTGTCGTAGCTTTGGAGCGCGCTTACCCTTGCAAAGTTCTCGTGCAATGTGCTCGTGTGTAAACACATGCGGCTTTCATTCACAAAAGCTTACGACACAACAACAACAATGAGAAAGGAAAATACCAAATTAATAAAAACAAATAATACACCAGAAATGCGATGTGGCGCAATCTGAAAAGACACAGTCAAGAGAATTGAGAATCAAAACAAAATCTGTGAAAATTGTGCAATAGAAAACAGAGAGGATTAGATATTTTTTACTGCTTATAATCAGCAAAATAACATCTACAAGTAAGGCAGAAAATATTCTGCCGAAACGTAATATTCAATATAGCAAGTTTAACAAGTAAGTGCTAAGTTCGAGTGTAACCGAACATTTTATGCATATGAAAAACACCTTCAAATTAAATAATACCACATGTATGTGATATTAATAAATTTAATACATTGCGCTGATGTGGAAAACGTCAACCAGAAAATCGGAATTCATTTTATTAGGGATGTGAGGTTTAGACCAAGGACTAGACCAATTACATTGTAATTCAGTGCTAAACCACATAATTTTTAAGAAAACTTGTCCAGTTAATTTCATTAAAATATTATATTTTCACCAACCTGAACATTTTAAAGTCAGGTGGAAAGACGGAAATCATGTTATGGGGTATATTTCGGCCTGATTGCACTAATTTGAACATTGCTGAGATATACTTGAGAACATATTTTCCAGTAATTTTTTAAGTATATAACTTACACACTAAACGACATATTCCAAATACAACTTGTTAGAAAAACGAAAATCATTATAAGTAGTATATGAGATTTGGGAGTAGTACTGACCCGAGTTTATCAATTTTTGCCAATACCACTTGCCGCAGACTAATAAAATTCTCCCAGGGTTTCATTAAAGTACCTCACATACCATCACCAATCATATGGAGTAAAGTCAGCTAATGATAATCCTAATATTAGTTATATGGGGGCTGGGTCAAGGTTTCGCCCAATTTTATCCTTTTTTGGCACGAATATATACTGTTATGAGTAAAACCCGGTCTCTCATTTTCATTGAGATAACTCACATATTGGCCGATATATGCGGTATGAATTCACCAGAAAGTTCAAAAATCTTTGTATTAGGTATATGGCTAGTTAAGAGAAGTATTGACCCTATTCAACGCATTTTTGGCAAAAAGTCAACTATAGGAACTGGGTTCCACATATTCGGTACCTAATAGCTTGAACAGTTTCAGATCGATTTGGAAAATTTTTGGTCATAAGGGCATTATTCGTGTAAAACTTGATTTGCATACTGGAAAGTGAAAGATTCAGATCTCGGGGTAAAATTTAATGTCTTTGGCGTATTTAGTCATTGATTTATTGCGCTTTAAGTAATTTTTAACAGTACCGTTATATGGAGAGTGGGCTGGGCTATCATCAGATTTCATCAATTTTTAGAGTAGGGGGGCTTAAGTGATTTGTATTGAGTGAATTTGGTCACTTCCATTTTTTCAAAATTTTTAGCCCATAGGTGCCGCTTGCTACTACAATTCCCTGAGTCAAATTACAGTTCTATATCTTAATTAAGTGTTTAGTTATGATAATTTATAGGTTTTCGTTAAATGAACAAAGCTTTTATACTCTGTAGCAACATGTTGTAAACGTATAAAAACAGGCTATATTTATAGATTTCGTAAGTATATAAGTAGGTACGCTTTTGTGTGGATGGGGAAGGCACCTTACTGGATTCAAGGTAGCTTTTTTAACAAATTTCATCAAATATGTCTCATCTTGATCAGGATAAAGAATTGTAAAATCACCTGGAACAGAAAACATGAGAACAGACATTTCTCTATATCTTCTGTTATGAATATCTGATTAAATTATCAATAATTGTAAAAGCTTGTTAGCGAGTACACAGTTTTATCGAGTTTGTAAAGATAACAGATTAACGGTACGTATACTTGATATGCCTATATGTATAACTGTTTATCTGAATTCGTGAATGTTAACAAAATTGTTATACTTTGTGAAAAATGTTGCGGGTGTATAATTAGTAAAGCCAGAAATAAAATATGACAACCAAACTTGGCGAAGCACGCTAATAAAATGACTCACGCTCACGAAACATATCGTATTTATGTATGTAACATATAAGTGTGTGTTTGTCAATACACATGCGCGCAGAATTCGTTAATTTGAATTTGAGCGGGAACATTTAAAGAAACATTAAATAAAGTAATGTGTGTATCGCGGAAAGAAATTTTGTCAGGTTAAATAAAATCAATAATTTTTTTTTCAAATGAAAATCTACTTTTTATGCCATTAAAAAAGTGGCTCTAATACTGATATATTAAATCTTAAAAGAACTTAATAAATTTTCAAGCTTTGAAACCCACTGTGCGTATATACTTTGTATGTTGAAGAGAATCATTAAAGAGCGTAGGTGGTGTGACGGCACTAAAGCCGCCGCGTCAATATTAACATTTGAAGTTTGGAATGACAACGGAAGCGATTTATCATTTTCAATAAATATTAAAAAAATTAATTGCTATGCAAAAATAATCGCTATATATACATACATATACTTATATATGCTCCTGACTCATTAGCAATGCCAATATTTGGTGTTTACATCGTACCGAGTTTGTACCTACCTTTCGGCAAATCTGCTAATATTCAATACAATTTGGCAATATAATAACAAATACAACAAATATAATTTGTTAATTACGTATAATTTAACCTATTCTTAATTATTCTCATTCAATGCAGGCACTCGATTTGAAATGACTCATCATCTAACGAGCCAAGCCAAAATGACTTAACATGCATACACATGTAAATTTAAATTGCGTACGAGTAAATACACATATATACGTATCTACATAAAAACCAGCCTTTTTACTGCTTCTGAGACTTTGCTCAGGCACTGTTCTCACACCAACAAGCGAGCCATTAAGCGCGCTCTGAGAAATTTGCCTATACAAAGTAGCACAGTATCAACGATCAAATTGAAAAAAATTTATAATAAAATAATATATGTTTGTATACATATATATAAATGACTATGAGACAATGTACAATAATGACATCACAACAATAAAAACTCTGAAAGTGGTTTCTAAAAAAACATATTTGAGCAAAGAGATTTTTGAATTAAGAGTTACATATTCCAAGAGTTCACTTTAAAATTACGTTTAAATTGGTGTAGAGTTTCAGAACAATAAACTTCAGAATACAAGTCGATTCTATATATATATATCAGCATCGTAGCCAAAATCTGTTCATATGATAATTCCACAGAAGTATTATTCTGACCTTGACTTCCAATGACCCATAATACCGTACTGTTCACGCCATTAGAGTCATTATAGAGAAACATATATAAATATATATATAAACTAAATATAAGTATATAAATATATATTAGGTTGAAGCGAAAAATATAATTTTTTTTGATTAGCCTGAAGGTCAAATTTGTAGATTATAAAATAAGACAATTTTTGGAAAACAATTTTTTTTTTTAGTTTAAACTCTTCCCATTTATATAAGAACTATCGAATTTGACGGTTTTTGACTTAAAATTTATTTTAACGTTTGAGGAAAGCATGTTGTCGTTTATGACTTTTTTTTAAAATTCCAATAATGACCACAAAAATTTTTTTTAAGTTGATAACTTTTAATTGGGCAGAAAGGGGACTCTACACAGCTTCTAGAACACTTATCATAACTTTTTTATGAAATAAAAATTTTAACTCGAAACTTTAATTTAAAGTGAGTGGGGGTCTAGAGGCAGATGTTAAAAAAAAAATTGTTTTCGCTCCACCCAAATATATATATACTTATATAAGCTATACTCGTATAAATATATATATAAACTATATTTGGATATGTGTTTATTAAAATACTGATTTTACTTCGGAAAAAATGTATTCGAATAGTTTGTACATTCTAGCGTTAATGGTTCCCAAGACATTCTAAGAGTTTATAAATTGCAGACAAGATATTTAAAAATTCAACAATCAAGCAAATGGAACCTTAAATTGGCGCTAAGCATTGCTCATTGCATAGTAAAAGCTTAGAAAAGTAAAAATTGAAATAGTTAACAAATACGAGGTTCTTGCACACACAATTGCATGATAACATTCTACCCATAACACCCACCTGAAAGCGGCACTTGTTACACATACATATTTCTATGTACATATGTACATATGTGACATCGTTTTATCTTATCAGTGCGATTGCAAAAGCTCATTATTTTCCTGTTGCTTGCCTTTTCGATGTTTAAAATCGTTTCAATTTTAGTTAACGAACGACTACATACGAGCGCAAACGAACAAAAGTATTTTAAAAGGTTTTTATTGACTTGCTTCAAAACTAATTAACTGTTATTTAAAATGGAATGGTCTTGGATTTGGATATTTTCAATTGTGATTAAAGCATTGAAATTGGTATGTTTTGGCTTAGAGCAATAAGTTTTGGACATACATAATTAAGGCGAAAAGAGCAGTGTGCGATTTTGGTTAAACAAAAGAAATTAGTGTTTCTATAACTTAGTCACTCAACGTAGTGCTGTGCGATATGTGTAAATATAATAATATAAAATATTAAAAAATCATAAATAACTTGTTGGCAGTCGTTAAAATTTTAATAAAAATATAATTGAAGTAAAATTAAAATTTTTTGAACAAATTTTTACATATCCTGTTATAGTTTGGTCGCCTTAACTTACTTATAAATGCTTATCTGACAAGCAAAAGCTATTTTAATATTGGGAAATATAGAAGGGTTTACTCATAAACATAACACAGTTTTTCTGTTGAATTTCGATATGCTTTTGCCTTATCGTTACTCACAGAGCGTTGTTCCATGTGCATACAAATGTATTGGTTCTTCGAATGTATAAACGCATTTACAACGACAGGGAGTGGCTAAGTTTTAAACATGTTTACCTATACTAAAATATTCTTAAGCTTAGAAAATTATACAAAAAGCATTACATATAATTAATATGACTAGACCAGATCATAATAATTTCCATACATACATACATTCGTATGGATCATATGTGTACATATGTTTGTATGTATGTATGGTATGTGTAACCGTTACTGTAACTTTTATTTTTACTGTTAAGCAGTAAATAACAATTTTTCAAATATTTACTTAATTTGCAGATTCTTAATTTAGCTATCCTTATAATTTATCGGATTGGCGCTGGAGGCAAATTCCTGGGTGTGGGTGGCACATGGAATCTTTGGGAAGAGAAGAGCGCAGGTTGTGAAATATTCGCTTCCGGCATTTTCATTGGTTTCATTGTTTATACGGGCGTACACACAATTGCATACTTCTTTGGACCCAACAAATACAGACAGTATGTTTAAAATTTGTATGGAAAAACTATAATGGCAATCACGTCTCACACGTTTATTTGCAGCGAACTCACAGACACCATGATGAATGTGGTCGGCACCTTCTTGTGGGCTCTAGTTGGTGGCATTGCTCTACACTATTGGGTCGGTTATATGAATACAAGCGACTACTCTTACTTGGGTGTTCAGAATATACCAGTTAGTGCGGGTAGTGACAAGCTTGTTGGCATTATAATGGGATCGCTCTGCATACTTGAGGCAGCTTTATATTTGGTGGACACAGTAATGAGTTGCCTACACTACTCGAAGGGCGACACTGAATATACTGGTGTGGCGCGTTAGTTCTTCTAAATGATTTTTAAGGCATATTTGTGCAAAAATTAATTATATGTTGACAACAAACTTGTATAAAACTGACAAATTTGAAAAAATATTTGCAGCTACTGATATCTATACCAATATTTAATTATTCATCATCCCTTTTCTTTAAATATTTCGAATCGGAGTACTGAAATGTCAAGACCTTTTCTTTAACTGCATTGTAGCTCTAATGCCATATTAATAAGTAACAATTACGTAATAGTACATGCAAGCTGTGCGGCTTGCGTTTCCAGTATTCCATAATATGTACAACACTTTTTTACTTTATTCGCCAAACATTTCAAACATAATTTTAATAAATTTAATACAGAAACTACACACATCTAAACTTGTTGACCTCTCTGTAACACCAGTAATTATGTGAGTAAGTGTGCTGATAGTTAGTGTCTCTATAAATACCATTAAGTCTAGATTTGATACCCCTTCAATATAAACACAGACATGCATGTTTTAATCGACAAAGCAAACCGAAACACTATTTAATGGCCGGGTGTAGTATGTAAAAATTCGTCTCCATCGCTGTTAACGCAAACACAGACACGCATACACAAACTACTCCTATGTTATGTATGCCTGTACCATAGACACTGGGAGAGAAATCCGTAATGATTTGTATTTGTAAAGTCAGCATTGCGCGTAGTTTTAGTATGCTAATAGTTAGACTCGCTTTGAAAATAATGACACTTCAGTTCATTTAGCGGCGACAAATTTCAATTGAGCTACAGTAATTCGCGTTTTCTACAACTGTCATGTGTCAGTGTGTTATGTGTGTATTAGAGCGGGTTGATTTACAGGGAGTCAAAAAAACGGAAAAAGCGCGTATGCGAGAAATTTGCTCCGGTTCATTCTAAACAATTTTGCCTAGGAGAACATGGTTCCAAAACCGATTTCAAACCAGCGATTTTTAAGGCGAAGTTTATATAATATATATAAAAAATTCTTCGTTAGTTTTTGAGTTATGCGAAATTTATATGTTTTACATAGTTGTCCGATTATCTTTATTTTCACTGTCATTGTTAAGTATATATAATAACAGAGGACTATTCTGCAAAATTACGAGCTCTTAGTTTTTTAATTAAAGGCAGGTTATCGGTAAATAAAATAATTGAATAATCGTTTGTATGGGAGATATGTGATATAGTTGTCCGATCTGGCCAATACCGCCAAATAATCAATAAAATATCAAAATGCGCCTATGTATTCAATTTCATTCTTATAACTCAAAAACTGACGAAGAAATTTTTATGAACACCAGCAGATAAACTTCGCCTTAAAAATCGCCTGCTCGCTCACTCTAGTGTAGTGTACACATGTACATACGCGTATGTTCGTGCTAATAATATTCAAAACTTGTCGTATTTATTCATTTATTTGCGGGTGCTAAAACTGCTTGATCAATTTGAGGCGAGCATTTCTTATTGAACTTTAATGCCCTCAATATCATTTTAGTAACGTATGTAGGCATTTTTTTAACTAACGGACAAGCAATTGGCATTTATGTTTTGAACTATTAAAAACTGAATCATCATTTTCAAAGTTTTCAACCGTCTTTTTAATGTGTATGGACAATTTACTACCTACATACAATGAATTTTGTGAACAATGTATATACATACACCATATCTATATATGAACGTTATATGTAAAGTATTGTTACTGTGGCTTGAATGTATTTTTTATCTAATCGTAGCGGACAAGCAACGAATCAACAAATCATACACGAATTTTTTTTTCATAACTTATCGTTCGTACACATTTAACGGTGACGATACTTTTGCTAACACGAGTAAAGCGTTTAGTCGATGGCTGCTCATTTACGAAGCGAACGCGATAAAAGTTAACGCCTTGATAAAGAGGAATTTCGAAAGCTTGTTTGGCAAATGGATCGTTCAAAAATGGTTTCTTACGAGACAATTGTCTCAATATGTTTAAAAATACTGAAATTGGTAAACCAACAAAAGCGTACTGATAATTTAGCGATCGCTTGCGGTAAACAAATATATAATACACGTTTGTAAATAAATAATAAATGCTATTTGAAATAATGTGATAACTAAACCGATCGTTTAAATTAAATTTCTCGATACCTTGGCACAATAAATAAATTATCTCACTCAAATCAAAAGTCGAGATCAATTAACCTTACCACTTAATGCATATGCTCCCGTTTTTAGCTCAATAACGTAGGCGTACTGGTTTTATATCGCACGGGAAATGGCGGCGATTTCTTGGGTATCGGTGGCAATTGGAACTTGCAGGAAAAGCATAGTGCTTCCCTCGAAATGCTTGCTTCTGGTATCTTTGTTGGATTTGTTATATATACAGCTGTAGTTATTATCGGATACTGTTTCGGAGGTAACACAAATAAACGGTTCGTAATTGCCCTTTAAATTAATATTATATTTCTAATATATGTATATCTGTATATACTTGTATTTTTTCAATAGAGATTTAACTGACATTCTTATGAATACGGTTGGAGCCGTATTGTGGTTAACAGCAGGTGGGATAGCAATAAATTTCTGGTTTGGTTACATGACCGATGGTAGTTTTGCATATGCCAGCAGTGAACGTAGAGTTGGTTTAACAATGGGAACATTGTGTGTTGCACAGGGTGCTCTTTATATAGTGGATACTATTTTGGGATGCGCTCTCTACTATAAAGGCCCCATAGAGTATGCCGTCATAAGGCAGTATACGTTGGAATAAATAAGAGGCTACGTCACTAAACTTGAAAACTTTCACATTCAAAATATATAACTGTTAGCAAGTATTCCACAATTATATTATAAATACTATTTGAAGGAAATACATCATATATTGAAAAAAATTAAATAAAAACAATAAGAAAGATATTACTGTAAAATAAATAATATAATTTAATAAATAAAATAATTTTAAATAAAATAATTTTTTTAAATATTTTGTCGTGGATAATTTATTTATATATTTAATAATTTGAGCAACAAATAAACAGTTATCATACAAATTTTCTAAATCTCCTTTTAGTTTCCGATTTCAAAAGTAATGAAATACAATACTTTCAAAGTTTTTAATGTATTATAAATACACTTGAATCAAAATCCATTTAGATAAGACACGCAGCTCACGCTTGACGTTCAGTGCAACCATATTGAGCAAACTTGAATATTGAGTTCTGTGAAGATACCTAATATTTTTACTCCAGCTATTGCGTATATAGACGCACAGAGAGACTGTTGACTCGACGTATAATCGGGCCATAAATAAGTAATATATATTGCTTAAATAATATAATATAACGAACTTAAACTGAAATCATCACAGTTCAAATTGGCAGAACAAATACTCGTGCAAGAAAACGAAGAAAACACTTATCTCATTCAAGTATTTTTTATTCAAGTAAACAAGACAATGTTTACACAAAACGCAATGAAATATTATTTCACAATCACATTAACAAATGTATTGCCTATCTCGATATTTTCTGTTACCTCTTTACTCTAACATTCCATATATTGTTATCTTATCAGGACAGTTGCAAAAGCTTCAAGTAAATATCGTTTAGTGTGTGGGACTACACATTAGAGCACGCTGTTGTGTATACGTGCTATCGAATTACAATTTAGTCAACGAACAACGGCAAAACGAAATCGAACGCATATTAAGAATTTGGCTCTTACTTAATTAATAAAAGTACCTCTACATAAAAGCACAGTCTTTTTGCAGCTTTTATATTTAATTTATTAACAAATTTTTGAAAAGTGAAAAGCAATTAATAGGTAAAAGATGGTGTCTGTGGAAACGATTGGATCGATGTTTATCAAGACACTGAAATTGGTAAGAACAAGGCTAACGGCTTTTTGGAAAAAACAATAGCAAAGCTTAATAAACTATTAGCAAAATAATTGTAGTGTGTTTAAACGCTCTAATATTTTTTTTAAAACTTCAATTGCTTTGAAAATGGCATTGCAGAATTTTTAACTTGAATTAGTCAGAATTAAACAAAGATGACGTCATACGAACGTTATCTATAATAATCATTAGTTGGAAATACGGTTGATTTCCCTCATGTGCATTAAAAAATATGTATGTACTAAAGGTATATTGCTAAGTGAGCATTCTTTTGAAGTTTGCTATCATTATTATGAAAAGATTTTAACTATTTTGTTTATAGGATAGAAAAGAGCACTTTTAACGATTACTCATAAAATTGGCTACGCATGTTTTTTTAAATGAAATTGACGCATCTGACTAAACTTTTTAAACTTTCTAATACGTTTAGACAGTACGAGTATATAGCAAATAAGTGTATAAATTCTGATATCGATCAACTATATATTTATATCACTCTCATAACTTATTGCATATTGTTTACAGACGATCAACATTATTATTCTTATCCTTTACTGTATTGGAGATGAGGGAATTTTTTTGGGCGTTAGTGGAACATGGAATTTAAATGAAGAGAAGAGCCCTTCACCGGAAATCGTAGCCTCTGGTATATTTGTAGGGTTTCTAATCTATACCACTGTGCACACAGTGGCCTTCTTCTTCGGCACCACCAAACATAAACGGTTTGTAAATATTTGCTTTCAAAACAACTTATTTAATTAATAATGGTTTGCTTACATTTTTGAAGTGAGTTGACAGACACACTGATGAATATGGTCGGAACAGCCATGTGGATTGCCATTGGCGGCGTGGCTTTACATTATTGGGGCGGCTATATGTCTGATCAGGACTTTCTCTATGTAAATGCTGAGCGTCAAACGGGCATCGCAATGGGTGCTCTGTGTGTAATTGAAGGTGCTCTTTATTTATTGGACACTGTATTAGCTTGCATACACTATTCCAAGGCTGAGGATATTGAATACACAGGAGTTGGACATTAGTCGAAAAAGTTTATCAGCATTGTACAACAAAACCTTTACATTTCATAATCAAATAGTTACTGTAGTGCAAATTAATTTTACAAAAATTCAGCAAAACATTTATTGAACACGAATTCTATTAAGTGAGAACAAGCGCAAATAGCTAGCATTACCATTAGCTTTAATAAAATTATTTAATTTTGAATAAAAAAAATATGTATGGCAGTCTCAGGGGCAAATGAAAAAATATTAAATATAATTACTTTCAAATACCTTTTTAGGTTTATCGATGTATTTTACACAGTTTTTATATACTGTCTAATAAATGAGCACATCGCTCTACGATCACCCCAGAATTTCATATCATTTCTTTAAAATCCTTCAGTTTTTTCAGATTTGTCGCTGAACCCACACGTTTTGACAATACATTGTTACAAAGTTTGCATACACTTACCTGTGGAACAGCTGACGAGTCCACGGTGTCCACATTCATTTGGCACTTACTCTTTTCTCTGCGTTGCTTTCTTAGGCAACCGTCTTCCAAATTCAACCAATCCACAATTTCTTTATCCAATATAAAAGAGTTGCGAGAAAAATCGTTCAGCCGTTCAAGTTTTCGAGAATCTAAACTATCACGATACACGTTGCGCGGTTTGTCCAAATTGTGTTCGAAATCGGTGTCGAAATTAAAGCTACCACGCGAATGGCAACGCCGGTCTGCCAATTGACGAGCGGTACTCGGTTTACGACGACGCACTACCGTCACCTGAGCATTAGGAGATCTATTATTGTTTAAAGGGGTTGTGACACTACTGATTGGTGTAATAGGTAGATTCTGTTCGGTGCGCAAACTTAATGTTGAAAGCTGTTTTTCTAGTTGTTTTTCATATCCATTGAACTTATCGTAATCGATGAAAGACATATTCTCATAGCTTACCATATTGTCTATAGCTTGCAAGGATTGTAGGGACGCACTCCACTTCGGATTAAGTTTCTCCTTCTTCTTTTCACCGGTTATTGTTGCAATGGTGCTCTTGAAAGATGCTAATAATGTATTGGAACGGCGTCGCTGAAAATTCGCTATTGGATTGAATGGCACACCATTTCCTTCGCCAGGTGCCAGAGATAGGCATGATGGCTTTCGCTGTAAAGCTGTACTATTACTACCCTCTTCAACCGGAGTTGAGGTCAATGGCTGTGAGTTCTGTCGTTGAGGTGTAATCATTGTAGTTGTGCCACTCTTATCCAAAGTGATATTTACCTCCGATATATTGGATGATGATGGTGCAGCAAATGGTTGCCCGCTTATATCTACAGAGTTTTTACGAGGTGATGACGGTGAAGTTGGATCAACCTCCTCAGATAGTTGTTCTAATTGGGGTTCAATTAAACTACGACGATTCGATCGCCGCAATAGTATCATTGAGCGACTGCGTGTGAACTTGTACGGAATTGCATTCTCATCATCTATTTTATTAAGATTTTCTTTACTGCCCGTAATTGAATTGATCAATTTAGATAGTTTGCCACGTAATGAAAAACTGTTCGATCGTTCGAATTTCGTAGCATTTTCATATCCAGGTAAAATGGAGCCCACGGGTTGTTGCATAGCGGAAGGTGTTGCGTTCGCTGCACGTGCTGCAGCATCGGGAAGCTTTTGATTAATGTTGTTGTTGTTTTTAACAATGCTGTTGTTATTATTATTATTAGTATTAGGCACTGTCATCTTGATTGTTTTTCCCGTTATCTTATTTACACTGTATTGAGCGGCAGGGTGAGGCGCTAATGTTGTTGCCGTTGTCGCAACTGATGAATTCTGTTGATATTGTAGTTGTTGTTGATGTTGCTGTTGTTTCAGTTGTTGTTTTTTGTTAGCCTTAATCGCTTTCTTTTGCGTCTTCGTGCCGTTTTTCATTTCTTTAGTGGAGCTCATTTTTACAATGATATAAATAACCTCCGGCCTTTAAGCTGATTTTTGTATAGATTGTAGGTTTGTAAACAGATTATATAGCTGATTTGATTATCTGAAATTATTTAAATATATAAATTACTTAAAACATATTTGCAATAGGCGCGCTATTATTTTAAGTATGTAATCGATTATATGCACATACATGTGTCTGCATATCTGGCCAGTTATAATTTACTTTAGTTTTTGGTTAGTTCAACTGATAAAAACACCATGCCACCACACTTTCTTTGTGAATCCTTATTTCTACGACAAACACGACAATGGCAAATAAAATAGTAAATGAATTGTTCTAATGTGTCTCTTGTCTTCTCTCCTTAATGGACTTTCGATTGGTCGGCTATTCCATTCGCTTGTGCAGCTTTCTTGTGAAATGTATAAGAAATAGAGGTAGTAAAATCAATCAAAACTTTTTGCTTATCAATTCCAAACGAATGTTCCATGTCAAATGAGTGATACACAATAAGCAAAAATAAAACGAACACAAATACTGAGCTTCAAATTGAATAGACAAAAATATCGCATGGGTCTTGACACGATATCGGCATACCAGTGCAAGCAAGTATGCTTGAAGTGGGTGGCATGAAGGAGGCTAGAAGATAACAAAGGGTTTCATATGAATCCGTCTAAATACATACATACATATGTATGTATAATTTAGTTTATGGACATTAATACAAACCTTTTGTATACCTTTGTGTACCTATTTTACTTGATCCGCTAGATTTTTGGCATGCTTAAAGCACGTCAAATGGTTAAGCGTGAAAGAATGGTAATTGTAAGGTAATTTACGAAACAACATCACTAATTTTTGGAATTCAGCTACACTGTACTAATCGAACTGACTTCATTTATAGATATATGCACATATCTCCCTCGATATGTGAGGTATAAAACAAACCAGTTAGAAGTAATAAAGACCGCTATACGTGACTAGGAACATTTTTTCCATACTTATATTTATTATAATTGTATGCACCAATTATATTATGGTCCTGAAAATATTTCCATTTGACAGGTCGAAAATATTTATATTGCATAAATGGTTTAGCAGCAATAATGCGAATAATTCAAAATCCTTACCCTGGTACATATGTGTCGTTGTCTGCCTCATAATTAAGATAATTTTATACATATATGTACATACATACACATTTACATGTACGAGTATGTACTTATATCTTTGGGAACCTTCACAACTGCTTCTGATATGGTCGCTGTGCTGATATGGAAGCATTATTAGCAAATACAAAAGTTTATACACTCAACCAATGAAACCCTTAAGTTTTTTATGTGATAAACTGAAATGCGCTCAGCTAAAATATATGCAAAACTATAGTCTATATTTAATTATAGGTTATTTTGCATGCATTCCATATCGGAACCAAGAAGTTATTTTTAAAAGAAATTTTTAAATATGAAGAAGTGAATAATTCAATCAATGTGTTGAGTTATTCAGTCATAATTATACACACATTAAACCATACGCACAGTACATTAGATTTGCGATGTAAAACCTGGAAATATGAAATATCTAAAATTTGCAAAATAGATTCAATGCTCACAACTTTATCTATCTATACCAATAGTTTAACTTGATAAAACTCCACCTATTTACTTGTATGATGAACGTATAATTTACCGATATGAAGTGAGCGTTAAGACACAAATTTGTTGGTTTCGAACATTTGTTGTGAAATAGCCTCATTTTTTTCAGTTTGGTTGGCATCACATCTGTCAAACATATTTAATAACCTTACAGTCATTGACCAAACAACATAATATTATTTCATTGTGCTGAATATATCTAATTTTGAACCGGAAAGTGTTGAGTTGCGAAAAGCATTAATTTTTTGTTTCCATTTGGAGAAAAGTGCTGCAGGGTCGCATTGAATGTTTGTCGAGACATATAGTGATCATGCTCTAACAGCAGCAACATGCAAAAGATGGTTTCAATGGTTCAGGCTTACTGATTTTGATGATCCAAAATTTGAGTCAAAAGCAAATGGCAGCCATGTTAAATGTTGCACAACAAACAATTTCAGATCATTTAAAAGCTATTGGAAAGTTAAAAAAAATGGGTTCCACATGAATTAAATCAAAGATGAATTGTCACGGGCGATGAAAAATTGATTTATTTTAAGAATACTTAACGGAGAAAATCATGGGTTATTCCGGGACAACGACAACAACATCGACTGTAAAAACAGACCGATTCGGTAAGAAGACAATGATCTCTATTTGATGGGATCAGAAGGCTGTGGTATATTATGAGCATCTAAAACCTGGTGAAACTGTTAATACTAATCGCTACAGACAACAAATGATTAATTTGAACCATTAAAAAACAATCAGAATAGGACAGAAGACACGCCAAAGTAATTTTGTTACACGACAATGCACCTGCACACAAAGCAAAATCGGTTCAGGATGCAATCAAAGTGCTTGGCTGGGAGGTGCCACCCCACCCTCCGTATTCATCAGACTTGGCACCTGCCGATTACCATTTGTTTTCATCGATGGTACACCCGGTTGCTGAGCAGCACTTCGATTTCTACGCAGAAGTCGAAAATTAGGTGTCTGACTGCTTTGCTTCAAAAGACGAACATTTATATTGACATTATATCCACAAATTGCCAGAAAGGTGATCAATATGTGTGAATAGCAATGTTCAATACTTTGAATAAATTTTTTTTACTTTCCCACTCAAAATTAGTAT
Organism: Bactrocera oleae; assembly: GCF_042242935.1. NCBI lineage: Eukaryota > Metazoa > Arthropoda > Insecta > Diptera > Tephritidae > Bactrocera > Bactrocera oleae. The sequence goes on along the minus strand of NC_091540.1, from coordinate 13,822,276 downwards.
TTCATTTTCACAAAAATATTTCAACCGGTATACCTAATATATATGTATATTAGGGTTGAGCGAAAAAAAATTTTTCCTGTGCTTAGCCTGAGGGTAAAATCTGTAGATTATGAAAAAAGAAAATTTTTGGACAAAAAAACATTTTTTTTAACATCTAGAGGCCCACTCACTTTTAAAGTAAATTTTCGAGTTAAAATTTTTATTTCGTTAAAAATGTTTGATAAGTGTTCTAGAAGCTGTGGTGAGTCCTCTTTCGGAGCAATTAAAAGTTATCAACTTAAAAAAATGTTTTGTGGTCATTATTGGAGTTTTAAAAAACGGAGTTTTTGGAAACGAAAAACGCTTTCCTTAAGCGCTAAAATAAATTTTGAGTCAAAAACTGTCACATTCGGTAATTTTTATATAATTGTAAAGAGTTTAAACCAAAAATAATTTTTTCTTGTCAAAAAAAAATTTTAATTCGAAATTTACCTTAAAACTGAGTGGATTTTATTAATATATATATAAATTTTTTTTTGTCCAAAAAGTTTCTTTTTTTATAATCTTCAGATTTTACCCTCAGGCTAAGCAAAAAAAAATTTTTTCATCCCTAATGTATGTCTATTCGTCGAGTTGCTTTCTTAATGATACTAAGTTAACTCGTGATCCACCATTTCCTAAATGCTAAACTGAAATCGTGCTTAATAGTTACAATTCCAATTGCAGTTTAATACAGAGATTTTAGAAAATATCTATATAATTAAAGACTTTGTTAAAACCAGCAAGTTGGCTTATGTGCACCGTTATGTTAATAATATTTAATACTTTTACCAATTGTCTAATTGTTCGCATGGCTTAACGACGTATTAGTTTCGCTTTTTAACTCGTTTTTACGAGTACAAAAGTTAGCTGCCTTCTCTAGCATTGCCATTAATGTCACTTGATAAATACGCTCAACCTTTCAACATTAGTAGCTAACTTTTGAAAATAATTTTGATATACAAAAATGAACGATTTCGAATTCTTCACTGCCTTGAAATACACTCAATATATTCAGGATCTGGGTGAGTTTTAAAATTTTCAAAATAATTGACTTTTGACGTCTTCGATAATGTATTAATATGAACATATAAACAGTTAAAAAGCTGAAATCTGTCAGCTGAAAACTTTTACTCGATATTTGAAGTAAAGAAAACACTTAATTTGAGCACTGACAATGGCAGTAAATCAATTTTGCGACGTTATAATTTCAAAATATACTTAAAGTAGTGGCTCAATTATCAGGTTGGCAACTTTGTCATCTCCCCTCTCTGTATATACATTTGTATATTATCTTAAATGCTCGCATAAGTAATTCATATTGAAGCCAGCTCTCACACACTCTTTGCAATGACATCGTCGGCGCTTTACTACTACTTCTACACACATAATTTGAGCTTAAACTTATCAGCTGATCTAATTGAAAATGCCTATTTCAGCTTCCAAAGCATGAATTTAAATTTGTTTGCGTTTTATAAAAAAATGTGCTGCTATTAATGTGTGCATTTGTGTTTGTAGACACACTACCATACTTAAGTTATAATTCTGTTTACTCACGTTCACGCAGCTTTTGATACTCCAATTAATACTTTTGTTGCCCGACGACTCGAAATTAACTATCTACGTGTGTGTTGTGTCGATTTATTATTTCCATTGCCAGCTATCACAGCTATTTTAACCATTTTCTCATTCTGCTCTCGGCTTATAACATCTGCCTATAAACTTTCTTGCCTTGTTAATAACGTTATCGCATATTTCTTTTCACATGTTAGTATTTAATATTTATCTTTACTGAAAGGCTCTCATAATTATTCACACTCTTTCCCCTTCGACAATAGAGATTTGGCACAAACTGTAATGTATTTACAGTAGATGTTCGTCTAGAGTACCTACTAAAGAGGGATATGCTTGTAAGGTTGCCACTATCCCAAAACTTTTATATTTCAAAGCACTTCATTCATTCTTTTGTTTTGTTGTTGAATTCAGTAAAGAGTTTTACATCGAAAATATTTTATTTATATATATGTATATATATGTATGTACATATAGGGCAGATTAGACTATCGAGGACTTTACCAAAAATTATAATAAGCACACATGCAATACATACAAACCATATAAGTACACATGCATTTATATATAAATTATTTATTCATATTTACATATATCAATAATAAATAGTAACACTGGTATGTCTATTTACATATAAGCTCGTAGGCTTCCTTTTTTTTATACTTTGCAAATCATGCTTATCCACAATGTGGTACTATAGGGTATGCTTTAGCGAGAAGCCTCTGTACACAGAAAAGTTTAATAGTTAAACGTTAACTTGCATAAGTCACTCACTTCGATACAGTTTCATGTATGTAACGTATGTACATATACAAATGCGTATACAGGCATATGCACATGTGTCTGGTTGCTACTTTTTTAAATTTTTTTTATTTTTGCACTTATAAAATGCTCATTTCGACGTCATTTATGAAATTACATGATTCCACACATATGCAAATAGATTTACAATATAAAACCAGCGTTGCAAATTTACCTCAATAATTTATTTTAATATTAATTTACATATTTATTCTGTTATATTAACTAATTTTTTGTCGGAAACAACAATAAGTCACTACTTTTTTCTCTCAACGATAACCGGACGGCCGCTCTTCACTTATTCGTACATTCGTTTATTCGCATTCTTTAAAAAATAAGAACGCACCGGCGCTATACAATGCTCGACCGTTTTACTCTGATTATAAGTTAAAATTATTGTGGCAATAAATGTGGATGTTTCCTTGCTGGCTGATCAGTTTTTGAAACTGTAAGCCCGAAACTCAGTAGACAAAAAAGAGTACAATATAAGTAAATACTCTACTCTCTTAACACCATTTAAAGAGTACGTGTGGGGAAGAGAAAATCGAACCGCAGTTGCGTTGGATTTACACCACAATTTTATATAGAGATGTACCACCAGAGAACGTATATGAATAGAGAAGGAGCAAATGTTAACTGAAAACTTTTTGAGTACTAATTTGTAGTTCCAGATGAGGGAACATCGAAAAATATAACTTCGAAAAAGAAAAATACACCACGCAATGTGCGAAATGCTATAAATGGACACAACGAATATTCCTATATGAAAAAACGTTGCGCATACCTATTTAGATTTATGTTTTCAATTTCTATGATATGACAAATTTATAATTATGAAAAGCCTTCTGAATTACAAATCTGTATTATCGGTAAAAACCCCAGATTTCATAATAAAATAAACATTTAATAGGCTATTTTTCCAACTTATGTATGTGCGTTATATGAGCAATTGCTTATTAAACAAAGGATAACAATAAAACGGTGGCTAAGCGGCCACATTTCCACTTTTGTGGTGGCTGAGGTGGTAAGCGGGAAGGGGTTAAGCACAATCCGAATACGAATCTATACGTTCGAATCCTAAAACTCATGAAACTGAAATTTTATTTAATTTTTATTTTATTAATTGGAATCTAAGCATATCATAATTCAATTACTTTAATAGCATATTTAACTTCCTGAGATAATTATAATATATTTCCGGAAAATATGTTCATATGTTTGGGTTTATTGCATATTCCCTTATTTATGCGTATTTACACAAATGTGATAATCACACATACATTCATAAGTACACGTACGCTGATGCTTGCTTCTTCTTGCCCCGCACAAGCAATGACTTTTGTCCACACTTTTTGCTTTTTGCGAGTTGAACGATCGCAGGCAAGGAGGGATTGGGGCGCACTGCCACATAATTATTTCAGATATATATTTTATTTATCGAATTTAGTTTAAAAACGATTATAGGTATGAGTTTATGTGTATTTATATATATATATAATATATATTATAGTACGAAAATAATTCATAAATGCATCAGTACTTTTCAATACAAATTAAGCAACATAATAATATACTAAGAGTCCTCAGTTAGAACGCCTCTGTGTATAGTGGCAAGTCAACGAAATAACGGCGAGTTCGCGCAGACATTGTGTTGTTGAAAGTAACCAAATGACGACAAACATACATACATATATACATATGAGCTCGCATACATATTGACGCCGAATTTTGCACATCGTGGCGGAGTTGACAAAATTTGTTTCAATCGACAATTTTACGACAATGTCGATCGGCTATGTTGTCTCGTTTGTCCTTTTTGCAGTGGTTTGCTATTGAAAGTTGACTTATGCTCTTTTGAAATATTGCGATTACCAATTGGGCTGCATTTTCATAGCGTCGTATTTAGATAAAATGGGCTAAATCGACAAACTATGAAATAATGATAATAAGTAAACATATAAAAGTACTATATGGAGGGTGCTTAGAATATATAGAAGTAGTTAATGATTTCATATGAATGGCAATTTTATATAAATTTTATAATTTAATGCCACAAATAGTGCATAATATGAAAAAAATTAAAATAATATTTCAAATCGCTAAGAGGTCATGTTGCCAATTCTCCTTTCTGAAGGGAACACCAGACAAATTCTTCAATTTCTGATTTTTAGCAAATGTTGTGAAGCAGCAGCTTGTGGGCAACATACAAATGCGAGGGGAATGGTAGGATCAGTTGTAAAATTGAAACTTCTTCAATTTACCGAAGACATTTCATTCATTCATTATTTTATAAACTTTTGCGTAGGAATTCTATATGCAAACCAAATGTGGTTTACCAGGCGCACAGAAAAAATAGCGCGGCGCAGAGTTATGAACGAACGCACTTTGCTTTGAAGCAGACGCACGTTCCTTATGAATGAATTTGTTGTCGTTGTAATATGAAATACTTAGAAAATAAGCCGGGAGTTCGCTTGAATATTATTGGTCCATGATGGTGCGTCTACGTTTTTTTGTCACTTGCGCGAATGTTTGATTTTTTGCGAAAGACATATTGAGGGACATACATATGTACATATGTGTACATATATGCAAATATATTTGGACATGCGAATGAAGGAAGGCAATTTCAAGAATATTCACATATAGACATATGAACATTGAAGCAACAATAGCTGTTTCAGTTTACAGATTAGACAAAATTACTCGAATATCGTCTGTGGTGCTGCTTGTATAGCACACTTCTTTATGGCAATATAAAATATTTTGCCTAAGTTCAAATCCAATCATATATTATATAGTCCTTTTTTATTTTTATAACCCTTTTTTATGAATTGATATTTGAATTCTATTTTAATATTATTTCCCTGATTATTAAATTTTCCTGTCAGAAGTCAATTTCTTTCGTTTTTATTATTTCAATTTTTGTTTATGCGCATATCAAAGAACATCTGTGCATATGTATGTATATACATTTTGCTTATAGAGTGGTGTAGTTCGTTTCGTACCCTGATAGTTGTGGTGAAATTTTATTTTCCAATTTGCGCGTTTTCGATGTTCCTTCTTAGCAATTAACATTTTAGTACTGCTAACATTTGCTCCTTCTCTACTCATCAACATTCTCTGGTACCACATGACAGGCATCTGAAAATTTAGACATGCACATGCATATATACTTAACTAAAAGGAGTAATATGATTATCGTGTTCTTGCAATATGGTGCAGAATGTAACAATATAACAATTTTAGTAATAATATAACGATTATTTGTGACACCTTAAAATAATAAAATAATCCAATGCATATAAAATTATTAAAACACTCAAAGCTTAAAGTACCTTTCTCATAAAAAATTTTTGGTATTTGTCACTTTTCTTATTACACTGGCAAACTAATATTTTAAAAGTGTATTTTCTGAATTAATATAAGCCGAAAATTTTAAATGCATCAAAATACAGTGACATTATGTAAAATTTTACTCTGGAGCCACCTCAGGTTACAATAATTATACCCTGAACAGGGTATATAAAGTTTGCCACGAAGTTTGTAACACCCAGAAAAAAACGTCGGCGATCCTATAAAATATATACATAAATGATCAGGATGATGAGCTGAGTTGATTTAGCCATGTCCGTCCGTCCGTCTGTATATACGCGAACTAGTCCCTCAGTTTTTAAGCTATTGATTTTGCACACGTCCTTTTCTCCTCAAGATGCTACTCATTTATCGGAACGGTCAATATTGGACCACTATAGCATAAATCTACCTTACAAATTGAACGATCCGAATCAAGTACTTGTATGCGAAACTTTTTTATTTGACTTGATGTCTTCACGAAATTTGGCATGGGTTATTGTCTAAGGTAATAATGCAATCTGCAAAGGAATTGTTCAGATCAGATCACTATATCATATAGCTACCTTATAAATTGAACGATCCGAATCAATTAGCTTCGGAAGTTAACGTTTTTTCTTGTTTTTAAACATAGTTCCTTCTCTTATTAAAATATATTTCGATATTGTAAGCCAATCTGATTCAGTTACATATTCACAGCTTTATGTAGATTTTGGAGTAATAGAAATTAGAAATTTTTGAATCCTTTAACTTTAACTAAAGGTGGTTATTATCAGCGAGACAATAGCAGAGAATGTTGATGAGTTTTTACCGGTAATACAGATTTTTAATTCAAAAGGTTTTTCATAATTATAAATTTGTCATATCATAGAAATTGAAAACATAAATCTAAATAGGTATGCGCAACGATTTTTCATATAGGAATATTCGTTGTGTCTATTTATAGCATTCCGCATATTGTGTGGTGTATTTTTCTTTTTCGAAGTTATACTTTTCGATGTTCCCTCTTGTGGAATTACAAATTAGTACTCAAAAAGTTTTCATTTAACATTTGCTCCTTCTCTATTCATTTACGTTCTCTGCAATAACCAAAGCAATGAATGTTTGCCTAAAAGTATGCAATATTCTCTTTACAATTCTGGCTCCAATTTCTACAATATTTGTACTTATGTTTATGTGTAGGCGGTAAAAATACTAACAAAGCCAACTACAATGCGAAGAAAACAATTCAAATTAAGTCTGGGCAAAAGCAAATACATATACTCCCACACCTTATAGGTATATAACTGATGCGGAAATGCCGTATTGATTATATCTTATTATCCAAAACATCTAAACATATATTGTAATACTCATCCGACATTCATTATACCCTATTTTAACACTCAATTAGGCATCTGATTGACACTTATAATTACCTTTAATACCTTTCGACCTTTTTAAGCAGCAATTAAAGTTTAACTTTTCTGTAGTATGTAGGATATCACTGCTTTTGGAATATACTTGTACATATACTTGTATAAGCGCATTTGATATTATTTTCGTTTTTTTAGCAGCTTATTAGTAACATACTATTTTTAGACTCTTTTCTGGAATACATACTGGAAAATGTCAATGTATCTGTTCTACAATTAATAAATCATTGAACATGAACTTCTATGTAAAGCTAATTGATAGCACTTGTGCGACAAGACACGCCCTAAATAAAAGTTGAGTCGTCGCCATTAAAACAGTATCAGATTCTATAAAAAAATCATTCATTTGTGCAAGTACGGTAAATAGTGGTTGTACAACACACTGAGCTGTTGAATGCTTCAATTAAAGTTAAAAATGTGGTGCCTTGCGGCCGTTATCGCATACCTTTGTGGATTAAGCTCCGGCATAGAAGATTTGTCCCAAATGGTAAGCAAATAAAAGCGTAGGACGTATATGAATCCTTGAATGCTAATTACTTTTTAATTTTTTCATAGCTTTGCAGCGATGTTTCCAATGGCGAAATATTGCCAAATCCACGCGATTGTAATTCATATTTCATTTGTGGAATTGTACCAATGATAACCTACTGTGATCAAGGTCTACATTTTGATGTGGATAATAAAGTTTGTAATTGGCCAGAAATTGCAAATTGTCAATTTGATAAGGTGAAACTAATGAACATTATTACTCACGACAACAGATGTAAATACATGTCTCATACCATTTCAGATTAATATTTTAACGAATAACAATACTGAGAGTCAAACCCCTACACCAGACTATACAACGCCAAAAGAATTGAATTTATTGAAAACAGAGCTTGATTCGAATGAAAACATCAATCTATATGCAACGGACATGACGCCGCAACATATTTATTTTATCGCTTTGGATGTGAATACACGAAAGCCAGTTGATCCCATGCAAAATTATGAACCTCTAAATGTGGCATGTAATCACTATGGAACTTATTTTTTACCACATCCTAATGACTGCAGCTCATATTATATATGCGCCTTCGGTCATATGATGCAACACAAATGCGGTCGTGGCGCTGGATGGAGCTATAAGCGCCAAATGTGCGAAGTTCGCCCATTAACCGAATGCTATGCTGGAGCTGCTTACCAAGCAAGCAATGTGCAATTAAGTCCACAAGTCGAGCTTTCTGCACTATTTTCCAATGAACAATTATTTAACAATCCTCCAACGAGTGAAATGTGCACCCTATGCTATGCCTCAAATAACGATATTACGGGCCCACCAACTAATCTAAGTTGGTCGTCAAATAGCGAGACTACACGATTCATACTCACTGATCCGCAATTGCCACCTACATCACCCACATTAGTTCCAGCAGATATTTCAGATGGAAATGTACCTAATTGTCCCAAAAACATTCAAATGTACTTACCACATTCCACAGATTGCAGCAAATATTATATATGCATTATCGGTATGGCATTTTTGACCTCTTGCCCTGAGGGTTTGTATTGGGATCAAACGGCAGAGTTTTGTGATTCACCATCAAATGTAATGTGTCCGTAGAAGAAATCTCAATGAATAAACAAGTCGCTATACTAACATTTACAATTACTTTTATTCACTATTTAATGATCGATTCTGGTGATAATAGTCGAGATTATGACAGAGTTGTGTTAATTAATATTATATCATTCAGAAAAATGCGACAACAAGTGCATAGTTCTATGTTTAGTTAGTTATTATTTTATCTCAGAATCTAAAATATATAATATATGAAAAAGTTTGGAGAGAAAATCTATACAAATGTCCGATGTTTTACTTCTCCACATACTTGTATGACAACGTACACACTGCAGCACGGAATATAAAACCAGTTGTGTATATTGTTAGGTGATCACCATCTGATAACACAATTCGTCTTTTACTGTCAAATTCTCTTGATAAATTACCAAAACAACTATGTAATTGAAATTTGATTTGCTTTTGTTTTAATTTAAAGTGTAATTATTGCAAAAAAAAAATAATAATTTCGAACGATCTCGTTGCTTGCAATAGGATCAAACGATTGTCCGTGTGACTGAAACTGAACCTGAAGTAGCCCTGGCAGTACTGCCTAAGATGTTAACCTTTATAAGTATAACATACATGCATCTTATACCTTCTACCGTACAGTTTAGGTCTGGCCAGACCTTTGTGCAGATAACAAGGATTTTAATATAAATTGTATAAGCACAAATGCATAAAAACATAAATTATTGCATTTATCAATATTTTTATGTTATTTCTTAATTTTTTTCCAAATATATTTATAAAGGTAGTACATTTTATTCATTTTGTGCATTAATGCATTTGTGGCACCTACTGAGTTGCGCTGCATTTGCATACAAACTGGCTCTAAACAGCTCATACAAACAAATCTGGTTTTTCTTGCAATTTATCATTACTATAGCATATTTTGCACGACCTTTTTACATTAGATACGCTCCCTGTATTTGATGCACATATGTACTTGAGGAGCAATAGGACCACCGAAATAAGACCACCGATACCGGCTCATCGAGATGTAAAATTTGTTTTTGCCATTGGGATTATTCATACGAGCTTCGGCTTGACGATGGTCCAGCGACTTCCCCAAAACATTTAGAAAGATACGTCTTGCATCGGTTGTCCTGTCTTTCTCTATTTGATTTCTTATAACATAAGCATCCAGTGCAGCCACATCGAACATATTGCAGAAAAAAGGCAATATCTACCGTTGTCTTATCCATTTGAATATATATTTTCCCAACATCTGATCCATAACATCAACACCGTATTTTATTTTATTAAAAAAACGAATTGCATCAGGGTTTTAAGTTGACAAATAGTGGCGTTATCTTGATACAGTGAAGATGATATAATACTAAGCAAGCAATTTAATTTTTTTTTTTGGAACATAGCATATGAGACTAACGTTGTCGAGAAACCCGCACTAGATACTAGGTATATATTTTTTGTTACGCCGTAAGGTGCCAACATAAGCTATAGAACAATGTGGACAGTTCTTACAGAAAATCGATATTTATTAAATTGAGAATTATATAAAATTACTTTCAATTGATATGAATTGGAGACATCACACGCGCAAAATATTTTTATACCATATTTGGCGGGCTTAGAGAGTATATACTGCGTAAATTTCGTATGACCTCTGAAGGGGGAATAACTGTTAATCTCTCGTTATGTTGCTGTTGTCTTATATAATAGGTCCAATTGCATATTTAGCATCGTCCAAAGATCACATATGGGTGCAGCCTTATCTTCCTCCTGGCGTGAAGCTTCTTTCATCGTTAAATCTTATAAAGCGGGTTATGGCTTTGAACCATTGTATGGACATGACAGCGCTATAGATTGGCAAAGAATCTTTTTTCCATAATTATGTGCTGTACTGCATATTTGCATGGTTTATGGTACTCCAGCAGCAAGCAAAATTCCAATATATGCGAACAATTCATTCTCGTCAACCATTTTTCATTGTATTGGCTTGTTCGATGTTTTTTCAGATTGAAGTTTTCGATTATTTCTAAAGCTTTCCGTTTTGTTTCTCTCATCATGATTATTATCATTTCGTATTATATATATTATATATAATATATATTATCATTAAATATATCTAGTGGATTGGAAGACAAAGAAATTTTTACAGTTCCAAAAGCTGCTCTCAAATTATTATGGCTGTACACGCGACTAGTTGGTGAAGTAATCTTACTCCACTTAGTTTGCCTCAGTAGCCACAAAATAATTGGTTTAATTAGAAAGATCACTACGTTCTTCCCGCTCATTGTCGCCATCGTTACCTTCGTGATTGCTTTGCACTCCCAAAATATTTTCCACATCGACATTTGTAGTACATATATTCACCATCAAAATGATCTTCATCCTCATCTGTGAAAGTCCCATATTCTACAAGGTGCTCATAATATGGTAATTTGTATGCTGCTCTTCTAACATGCTAAAAAAAAAGTTTAGTTTCCCATAGAGAAGTATTCAATTTTGATATCTATACCCGTTCACAAAACAAATTATAAAATAATTTCGTGACCACACTTTATCGCACCATGAAAACAACTAACAGAGGTTTTGAGAAATTATTGCAGCTATTGTTTGTGTGAGCATTTTCACCGTCCTTTTCCAAAGAACACTCGAATTACAAGCAGCGATGATAATTATGTGTTAATTAACTTGTCTTACTGATGAAGTTCAGCAGGTGTACGGGGTGGTTCAGAGAGGAGCCAATAGAGTGAAGAATCTTAGTCCAGGTGATATCACAATGGGCCTCCTAACGGCCTAGGTGTGTCGAAAGACAGCCACTCTACCTACCTACCTAATTATGTGATACACGCAACATCATAGGTCTGGCTGATAGATTTAGTAATTGTTTGATAAAACCTAAATTTAAAAATATTAAAAAAACAAAAAAAAAAATACTGAAAATAGTAGGTAATAAGTTTATTATTTAATGAAACAATTGAAATAAACTCTAGCATGTATGCCGCGAATCATGTGCAAGTATGAATGTTCATCCGTATCATCGCAATACAATTATGTCAGTCTTATCTCGTTTTTGCTAACACGCTTAAGAGGTACAACTATGTAAGAGTCTTTTTCGGATGGAGCAAAAATACAACCGCAGGAAATGAGACTTACATACTACTTATCGGTAAGAAACATGGCTAAATTAAATAATACACATACACTGAAGTCACTGTGACGGAAGTGTCACCTATAAATGCGTCTACACAAGTTGGAAAATACACAGAAGTAGTTGTGGCAGTAGTTCCTGCTAGACATTAGGCGGTTTACAACATCGTAATAAGTTGAAAGGATTCAGGACAATAACAAAGAAATAAATACAAAATGAAAGGTAATATATACATAAATATAAGGTTGAAGGTTTTTGTTATTGGCAAATTAACAGCCACTTGAGGGTCGAGTCGTTTATAACCGTCGTATATAGGCGAATGATTCTGTTAGAAAACAAATTGTACAATTACTGGAATAATCAGGGTTTGCTTATAAATACCTATATATTTACCACAATATTCAATTTTTTATTTCTAAAGTACATTTATATGCTATATTCCCAAAGGTTTACTAGCCACCATAAATATGGCAAAAATGCTGTTAACTCTTTTTGGCCTATTGATCATCCAACAGCATGTAGTTGAAGCAACTTACTCAATGAATGAAACGTGCGCATACTATACCGGTTATATTGCCAATCCTACTAACTGCCAAGGTTGGGGTGCTTGTGAAAACGGAGTACTGGTGGCTACAGGACTTTGTGGCGAAGGTTTGCTATACGATTCGAAAAGAGGTATATGTAACTATGCAAGTCAAGTACAGTGCAGTACCTCCGCAGCGGATATTTGTGCCAATTCGAACGATAATACTTTAGTCGCTCAACCTAGTGACTGTACTTCATACTGCTATTGCAGAAATAAAACGATAAGAGGATGTACGACATGTCCTAACAACCAACTTTTCAATCCAAGTACAGGCCAATGTGTTAACAGATATGTCTGCCCAACGGATTCCATTTGTCGTTTAATTCCAAATAACAAATTCGCTGGCGCTGAAACGTGTGGCAAATATTTGAGATGTCTAGATGGCTCGGGAACTGAAGGTAGCTGTAGAACAGGCTATTTTAATGCCTTAACTGGAAAATGTCAAACCAACAATCCGTGCTCTACTGTTAGCACAAATCCATCTTCAATTAATACAATCGTATGCTCGGGATATAACTTAACCTCTGGAATTCAGTATTTATCGGATAATTCAACATGCTATGGCTACTATACGTGTACTAGTTTATTAGGACCGGGTCTATGGAGATCATGTCCATACACGCTTCAGTTCGATAGTACAAGCAGCAGGTGCGTCCAGGCTAACCAAATAAAATGTCCATTTAATCGTTGTGCAAATATCAATCTCCGTTTTGTGACTAACGCTTCATCCAATTGCACAAGCTATTATTATTGTAGTGGTGGAATACAAGGTTCTACAGCTACGCCTTGTCCAACAAATGCTCCATATTTTAATGAAATTATCCAAGCTTGTGTCACAGTGGCTCCGACGTTTCCGATTTGTACTTGAAATATTATATACCATATTAATATTAAATAATAATAAATAAAGGCATGACTCAATTGTATTAGTCGGTTGATTTGCAAATATTAGTGGAGAGGTAGATCTTAACAGCAACTACATTTGCAACATGCAACAATAATGGCATTCCTCGTTGAGACACCTTTTAGCAATAGTATGGCGGGCTGACTAATATTTCTTTCTGCATTAAACACTGTTTGCTCATAAAAATTGCATATTTTACGTTAATTGCATATTTTAAGTTAATATTAGCAAATAAATGCCGCAATCGCTCAAACCGTGTTAAAAGCTTAGGTATAAGAATCAAAGGTCCATTTAGAATAAAATTCTCATAGGCTCAATACACCGAATATACTTTGTGTATAAATTAATAGACACAGCTTGCGGTGTGGTACCGAAAATGGTTGAAATCGATTCAGACTTTTCCCTAAGCCTATATAACTTTAATCTTCATTCGCAAAAATTGGTCAATATGTAATATATGGTGGAGCGAAAAAAAAATGTTTATGTTTACTTAGCCTGACGGTAAAATTTGTAGATTTGTAGTCTTTATCTTGCATAACAGCCGAACTGTGTAATAAAAAATAAATATACATATATGGATATGTTATTAAAATATTTTACATTAGGGTGGAGCGAAAAAAAAATTATTATTTTTAGCTTAACCTGAGGGTAAAATTTGTAGATTATAAAAAAGAAAGTGTTTGGAAAAAAAAAATTTTAACATCTGAGGCGGCTCACTTTTTAAGTTAAAATTTTTATTTCATAAAAAATTGTTGATAAGTGTTGAAGAAGCTGTGGAGAGTCCTCTTTCGGGCTAATTAAAAGTTATCAACTTAAAAAAAAAGTTTGTGGTAATTAATGGAGTTTTAAAAAAAGTCGTAATCGACAAATTCGGTAATTTTTACACAAATGTGAAGAGTTTAAACCAAAACTTGAAATTTACTTTAAAAGTAAGCCACCTCTAGATGTTAAAAACAAATTTTTTTTTTCCAAAAATTTTCTTTTTTTTAATCTACAATTTTTTTTCACTTCAGCCTAATGTAAAATATTTTAATAACATATGCATATATGTACAGTCAACGCTCCTATAACGCAGTACTCTCAGAACGCGGTTTCCGTCAACAGCATACCATAAGTTCCTTCCGCGTAGCCTAAGAATGTTTAGCCTAAGCCGTTTTGTTCGTTAGGGCCTATTTGAATTATAAGCGAACATGACGGCGCAAAGTTAAAAAAAAATTAAGAAATTGCTTAGCTCCCTGTAGAGAGGTTTTAGTGGAGTTAGAAAAAAAGCTACAATCGAAAACCAATGTGAAGATGAGCCAAGTGAGGAAGACATTTTGCCTATTAAAAGAAGACGAGTTAGGCGACTCATATTATCTGACAGCGAGGATAAGTGTTAAAATTCTAAATTTTACAAAAGTATTTCTTGTTTTTGTTGGTTTTTTAGTTTAGTTTTGGTATCATTTCTTTATATAAACTCTTCAACTCGCGTTATAGGAGGGTTGACTGTATATCTATTTTTTGTTACACAGTTCGGCTGTTATGCAAGATAGAAAACTAATAAGTAACTCTATATATGGAAAATCTGTTTTTAATAAACTTTCACACTTCCACTTATTCCACATTCCTCTAAATCTTATAAACTGCAATTTTCGATTTTCTCTTCTCTAAATATGAATGAATTGTTACAGGCCTTGTATATTTAATTTCATTCCTTTAATTTAGTTTATATTGCTTATACTAGAATAAGCGCAAGGTACCTTAATAAATTTAACTAAAATTCTTGCTTAGCATTAGGTCATTTGGTGGAAAAGTTATTACTCTTAGTATGTGCTTTCCATAGCACTAATACATATGATGCATATAGTGAATTGTGTTGCTTAGGTTGATTTTAAATTAAATATCTCGGAAGCAAAATGTAATAAATAAAGTAAGCGAGTCTATGTCATAGAGTATAAGTTAATAACATACCAAATATTTGGTAATCCTTTCACAATTTTTTTGAATAACTAATATAACATTTTTAAATAAATTGAATTGAGTACATATGTCTATCTAAAGTGTTTGGTTAGACAAGCATTTAATCTTTCCATTTTATAGTATGTTTGTTCTAATGCTTTGGCATTATAAAGTTAAAAATGTGTTTTTTTTTGCTTTCCTGTTGCTCTTTGTTTAGCAAAAATAGACTTTACGGAATTTCCGAAATTTAAAACTAGAAACAACAGCATTAGTGCCTGAATGTAATGAAATTCTCGTGAACTGCTCCCAAATTACAAGTTTCTACTGGTTCGAGGTACTTCTATTGACAGTGCGTAATGTGAAAATCTACAATAAAATATTACTAACAAAATGACACCGCGTTATAAACAAACGTTCACCAAACTTATCTACAAAGCGAAATGTTATGCAAAATACCAAACTTTCTTCTTTTAATTTCCGTTGTCATGTTTTTTGTTTGGAAGATTTCTTGACACGCTTTAAAAACGTTTTTTATATACGCCATATCCGGCGTGTTATCGTTTCTTTATTGAAGATGTTCAATTTTATCGGGAAAATATTTTGTTGCCTCAATTATTGATACGATTATCAATACATATGCGCTTTTGATATCGGAAACACGTAGCTGAAAGCTCCGCAGAATCGTATAATATCAACGTAACATTAAAAAAAATTTCAGTTGATGAACGAAAATATCTAGGAACACCTATCAGTAGCGACATTATAAGTTGTGGAACGAAAAATTCAAATAACGTTGCTTATTACAAAATCATACGAGTCGAAATAACAATGTTTAAATGTAAGTACAGAAACAGCTCAGATTTTAAATGTTCTTTAGTGGGAAGTTTAAGTTGTGTCGTAGAGTTGATCCAAAATCGATGGAACTCACTTGCACAAATATTCGTCCTTTGTGTTACCCATAAACTCTTAAAAGTGGATCACCAGATACTCATAAATCGACGAAGCGTTTTGAACTTACCATAAATTTGTTAAGGTGGGATATATCAATCACAGCCATTTCGCTAGGTTCGCCATAGGCGTGTCTACCGAGATATTCCAATCTTACTCTGGCAAAAGCCGAACCATAGAGGAGGAAGTGACAAATTGATTCTACCTCATCTTCCTCTAGTGGGAAACTAGGCTAATTTATTTATTTACATTAACATACAATTTTAAATATAAATATATATTTTACTTACAGCACCGCTTGGTATTTTGTTCTGTTTCATTTTCTCATCGATTTACGCTCAACAAAGCGAACCATCCGTTGAGGAGATCTGTAAACAAGTTACACCGGGTACCACTATTTTATACCCTAACACATGTGATAAATGGTTTCGGTGTTCATCGTCGTTCAGTGTTAAAGATTACGAAGATGGTACATGTGTTTTCGGCTTATATTTCAATAAGGACACTGGTCGTTGTGAAAGCATTGAAAACGTTGTCTGTCCATATGCATCCCCTGAAACCAGCAATCGTTGCGCTTTCGAAGAGGATGGTACCTTCTTGGAGGATCCAAATAACTGCAGTAGTTACATTTTTTGTGACAATGGCAAAGAAATGCAATCCACTTGCCCATATGGATTAATATTCCACGCAGAAAAGGCAGAATGTGTATATTCAACGGATTACAATTGTCTAGTGAAGAAAGCCAATCCCATTTGTAAGGCTGTACCAAAAGGCCTCTTACTGGCGAATATTAACGACTGCAACAAATTTTACAAATGTGACGAAAAAGCTCAACTCATCTCTTTAGAGTGTAACGAAGGCGAAGCATACAACTATTCCACCCTGGAGTGTGTACCCCGAAACAGGGTGGTCTGCCATCCTTTAGCGCCAGAACTTGAACCTGAAGTAGATGTTTGCGGCAGCGAGAATAATACCGTAGTTGGCTACATTGCCGATACAGAATCTTGCAGTGCATATTATATATGTGCCAAGAAAGAAGCAGGCAAACCTGACCGCCAACCTATGCATCTAACATGTCAAAATGGCTATTTCTTTGATAATAATACATTGTCATGTCGCGATCGCATGAATGTTAAGTGCTACTTGGACCGTTGTAAAGGAATCGGTAACAAATACATCAATGTTATCGGTGATTGTGCGTCTTATGCACATTGTAAAAATGGCGTAACAGGGAAAATTGGTAAATGCAAAACTGGATATTTCTTCGATGAACGCTTACAGGTTTGCACTCAAGAAACTATCACATATGCAGCATGTATGCCATAAGTCCAGTAATAATAATAATATGTCAATAAACTTTATATAAACAGCTTGATTAAATATTTTATTCTTAAACCTTTTAAAAAGCAAGTATGATTATAATCCCATAAATTTGATTAACCCAGTATTATGGCAAAGAATATTAGATGCCGTTGTAGTACTAAAACTGCTTTAATGGCGAATGTCTGAATTGAAAGTAGCAGATGCTCTCGAAGTATAGTACTTCACGAAAGAAATCAAACAGTTAGCAGATATTTATCTTATTGTATGAGATATGGAATTTAAAATTAACGATTTAAACGTATAGCCACATATGTTAGGTGCTTCTTGGGGCGATATGTTTACATGCCGCCTAAGGCATCCAATGTTAATACATATATGGTATTGTGGATACACATTTCAATACTTTAGTATTTTGGGTTCTAATAAAAGGTATTGTAATAATTTATTATTGTAGTAAAAATATATAATAAATCTGATTTTTAAATAAATAAATGAAAAATTGCTAAGACATGGCAGGAACCGTACATTAGAATCTTTCCGATATACATATATATATTAAAGCCTAATATTGACTGATTTCTTACATTTCTTTTTAAAAGCAAAGTGTGTTAGCTACAACAGACTTACCGAATTTTGTCAATATACAAGGTGCGTTCCAAAGTAAACAGGACTTTAAAAAAAAAGACAGAACAAATGTTTTATCGACAAAACCAATTAATTTTATTCAAAATAGTCTCCTTCTGCTTTAATACAGCTTTTTGCACGGTCGAAAAGCATGTCGAACGAGTGTTTTAGCTCGTTGCCCGGTAAGGCCGCCAGTATGCTGGTGCAAACCTTTTGAATGGCCTCCACGTCTGCATAACGCTTTCCTTTCATCGGCAAATGCATTTTTCCGAAAAGGCTGAAGTCGCACGGTGCCATATCAGGTGAATACGGGGAGTGGTTGATTGTTAAAATGTGATTTTTGGTCAAATAATCGGCCACAAGCGTCGATCGATGAGACGGCGCATTATTGTGCAACAAACGCCAACTTCCATCTGCGCGATATTCGGGCCGAACACGTCGAATACGGCGCACCAAACGCTTCAAAACTTCAAGGTAGAATACCGCATCCGGGTGGAACAAAATCTTTGTGGACAATACCCTTGGAATCATACAAACAAATCAGCATTGTCTTCACTTTTGACTTCTCCAGGCGCGATTTTATTGGTTTCATTTATGTCCTCACGGCCACTTTGAAAACGTTGAAACCACTCGTGCTACGGGTTAGGCAATATTCGCCATAAACTTGTTTCATCAATTAAAACGTTTCGGTAAAAGTTTTACCAATTTTAAAATAAAATTTAATGTTGGCTCTTTGTTCGAAGCTCATTTTCGCACCGATGACAAAAACATACTGACACTTAAAACGCAATAACTTCACTTCCAATAGATGAAATGTCATGAAATTTTTACTGGAAGTCGATAAAGGATAGCAGATTCCAACGCAGTAGTCGACATATAGATGGCGTCACTAGAGTTTACTTCGTTACTTTTCTACTGTTTACTTTGGAACACAACTTGTATCGCACTTTCTGTTTGATAAATGCGGCGTGAAGATAGGCACACAATCGGACCAGTATATATGATATAAAGTCAACCGGAAGAACGAAAATAATAAAATTGGTTATATGGGGCTTAGGAAATGAAATGTACTATAAGCTGCATAACATATGTACATTAAACCTTTTATAGGACAGAGTCGCGCCCTTTTTTTCAAAACATTTGAAACTGCACATTCTCTTCTTTTCTGTGCACCCTGTGCAATGTTTGACAAACGAAAAATAAACAAATTAGGCTTTCAGAGGAAATTGTAAAAAAAATTTCATACTCAGACCTCAAATACACAAATTTTTCATATAGCGCCATTAATTTGACTATCGGAAAGTTTTCAGCACTAAACCTAATATGCGGCTTCCTCGATTCACCTCGATAAAATCAAATATTAATGCACCAAATATAATGATTTCTATCCTTTTAGCTGCAAATAAATTTGGAAAAAAGTAATATTAGGTGTAGTAAAAAGATTGCGAATAAAAGAATGTACGAATAAGTGAAGAGCGGCCGACCGTTTATCGTTGAGAGAAAATAGCAGTGTTTTATTGTTGTTTCCAACAAAAAAAATATAATATATAATAAAAAATAATATTAAAATATATTTATTTTGTTTGGATTCCAACATAAGATTTCTTAAATTTATCTATAGTTTCATATTTTACATTCATGCAATTTAGTCAACAAAATAGTTATGTACTTACACATGTGGTAGTTAAAAATGGCGACATCAAAGTTCTCATAAGCCAATGACGTATTTGGATAGCAAATAAAAAAAATTATGTATATGTATGTAGTATAGGTATATATAGTTGTATGTAGTTATATCAACAAAAATGAAAATGAACTCAACTCACAAAAACGTTCCGAAATAGTTGAGACATTGATATTTCAATTGTAGCATATACAATTTGTTGTTCTGAAGATGCTGATATTAGATCACGTGATAATATGTTGGAATATTTGCAAAATTTTACACAATTTATGATAAAAAATGTAAATAAATTACAAATGTTCATTGACGGTAAAGTTTGTAAGGCCTTCATCATATATTCATCACGCAAGTACATGTATTTAACAAGAAGATATATTATCAAGATATTTTACTTGCTTTGCTCGTGTAATCACTTTCCGACGATTGCTTTTGTTTCTCACATTATCTAAGATCAATAATATGGTAGGACGTAATAATAATGACAATCATAGATCTTTAGCAATGATAAAATACATATGTTCATTTTTGGATATAAAAGGGACGCTAGAAAACGAAATTATCGCCAGTGAAGTTTCTGTTATGCCAATCAATTGTCTAACAAAATCGTGCTTGAAAAAACAAACAAATTCAAACATTTAAGAAATATAACTTTGCTAGGCACCTTACAGATGTTACTACCAAAAATGTGCATGAGTAAGTAATGCAATAATATATATATCGCTGAATAGTATTATAACGTTACATTTAAAATCATTTTATTTCAGGAACAACTTTTACCTTATTGGCAGCGGTTGCCATTACAGCAGCGCAATCTGAAATGGAAGCTATATCTGTTGAGGATATTTGTAAACAGATGCCACCAAACATCTTTATTTTGCGTCCAAATTCATGCGACAATTGGATTCAATGTCCCACCGCACTTAATGCCCAAGAATATGATGAAGGCTTCTGTGCATTTGGCTTATATTTTAACAAAGATAAAAGTCGTTGTGAATCATCAGAAGACGTGGCATGCCCCTTCGAGAATACCGGAAACTATGATGATAACCATTGCGCTTCAATGAAAGATGGCACATTTTTGGCAGATCCCAATAATTGCAACAGTTACATCTTTTGTATGAATGGTCAGGAAGCGTACTCAAATTGTCCCAAAGATTTAGTATTCCATCCCAAGAAAGGTTCTTGTGTTTATTCAAGCGAATATCGTTGCCCAAAACAAACAGAAAAGTCAACTTCAAGCCCAATTTGTAATTCGATACCTGATGATACAATTTTCGCCGACATCACGGATTGTACAAAATACCAGCAATGTGTGAAAGATGGCAAACTACAATCGTTGCAGTGTGCAGAAGGTCAAGCATTTAATTATACGACATTGAAGTGTGTAGCCCGAAAGGAGGCAATTTGCCATCCTTTAGCACCAGAACTCGAACCTGAAATCGAAATTTGCGGAACGGAGAGCCTTGCACGAGTAGGCTATATTTCCGACGATCAATCATGTAGTGCTTATTATATATGTGCCAAGCAGAACGATGGAAAACCTGATCGAAAACCTCTTCATTTAAAATGTCAAGAAGGATACTTTTTTGATAACGCAACTTGGTCATGTCGTGACCGTCTGAATGTCAAATGCTCTTTAGACCGTTGCGAAGGAATGGATAACAAATATGTCAACGTGGCTGGGGACTGTAGTGCATATGCTCGCTGTAAAAATGGCGCAACAATCGCTAGTGGTAAATGTGACACAAATTACTTCTTCGATGAACGTACTCAAGGCTGCACTCCACTTAATATCAGCTATATAGCCTGTTCAGCCTAAAAGTAGCTATGTGAAATTATGCGACAAAACTCTTTTGGCAACAATTATTGATTATGTTTTTAGATAAGCAAATATACCAAAAAATGGTTAAAAACATTATAATATTGTGCTATTTTTTTTTTTTGCTCTACTATTGTTTTCATTAAACTCGTCTTTGATCTATTGTATATATATGCAAGGTTCGCCTTTCTTTAGTTGTAAAGTGGTTTGTACATATGGGCAAAGGGGGCGTGCATGTGGTGAGACTGAAAGTCCTGTCGAATGCTAACTGTTGAAGTTGTTTGAAAAAAGGCATACTGATATAATTTCGACATTTTTTTCTGGAAAGTCCCGTTAGTTTTAAGTTTAGTTAGTTTCAGCTAAAAGTTGTTTGTATCACAGAAAAAATGGGTATAAAACTACTTATATAAGTTAACGTATCATCTTTGGATGATCGATTTTGCTACCCATTTTCGTATATTGGGTTATATTGGAGATTGCTTTTGACTGATCGATTTTGTTCTCCATTTTCCTATGCTGGGATAACCTAAGAGTTTTGACGCTTGGTTGTCAAACGTAGGCAGTCAGCAACCTTGCACCAACTACACAGTAAATAGCGAGGATGACCTTCGCATTCCTCAACGGCAACACGCTAAACAAAAAGAATTCAGAAATTTGGAAAAACACTGGCACTAGCTGTTGGATCGTGACAGTGATAAAAGGCAACGAGCAAATGCTAATTTATTGTATCGATCATTATAAAAGTGGCCATCAGCAAGAGCAGTTGAATCCTCATAGAAAGTAAACTAAATTATAAAAGATAATTAAATATCAAATACATTGAAACCACAAAAATAGAATTAATATAATAATAACTTTGTATACAACAATATTGCTGCAGTTAATTCGAGTGTTGACATTGCGCTTGAATTAGTCAGTCAAGTCGGCCAATGTTCTAAAACTCTTATTTTATTTATGTGCCTTTAAAGTATTTCAAGAAATAATTATCTAATCAGTTATTATTACCCAGTTTCTACTATTTCATTATGATAACACATAATAGATTGAAAAAAGTATCAACAAATAATTAATTTCATACATTTCAGAAAATTCAGTTATCTCTTAAAAACGTACTCTTGTTGCTTCGATATATCATCAACGGAGCTTTGCAAAAATTCTATCTCTAAATAATTTGGTTAAATATAGTCATGACACATGCATTAGAATCCAAAAATGGTATACACACCAGAATGTAAGCCATTTTCATATAACAATATGAACTATGATGTTGAAATAAATACTTATGTTTATTAAAAATTAATTATTACAAATATTTTTAGACTATGAAGAGACACATGCTGGAAAGCTGATAGTCGCGTTTCTACAAGACTGATTAAGCTCATCAAAGTAGCCATTGTCAGGGCAAGTGCCATTGCCGATGGACACGCCACCTTGACAAATTGTGTATCCATGGCATCCATCATTTGTTTCGTTAACCAATTCGATTTTATTACTAGCCAAACCAACACAACGATTGTAGTTGCATGCGATGCTAGTTCGTGGTACGCATTCGCCACCGTTTGACTCATCAAAGAATCTGCCATCCGGACAAATGCCATGCTGTAACACTATTCTATCCGTGCCATTTTCCATCGTCATACTGCAGTAATAATAACCATTACAACTATGCCGATCTGATACAAATATGCCAGTCTGATTACAAAACTCAGAAGACGGTAAATCACTTGATTTGTCAATACACTTCACATTTGCTGGATAATCACAGTCTGCCATAAGCGCGTTATAGTAATAACCATTAGGACATTCGCGACTCAATATTTCACCCTTCCAACATAGCTGATATTCAACACAACTATTTCGAACCTTGATAAACACGCCGTCGGGCAGGATGTTGCAATAACTATCCGGGTTCATATTTATGGCACAGGGATAACCTCGTATGCAGTCACTCGTTCCTGGGTTGAAATTATAACCTGTTTGGCATACGCCATGTGCTGCTGAGCCATTATTGCAATAATAGTAGCCATCGCAAGCATAAGGATCAGCTGCAAAGCCGGTTTCATCAGTCAAAGTCGCGCATGGATTACTTGAAATACACTTTATACTGGTCGAGTTAACACAGGCATATGTGTTACGATCGTAAAAGAGATTATCTGAACAGGTGCCAGCATGAGGTATACCATCAAAACATGTTATCCATGCATTACAGGCTCGAGGATCTTTGATACGTGTACCGTTCGAAAGTAATTCACAAATTTCATTCGGATCGAAGCTAGCGTTCACGGCAACAGAAAGCAACAACAACGAAAATATTCCTTTGTCCACTATTTTTAGTACAAAAACCGAATAGTATTTAAATTATAATTATTTTTTAGCTAAAACTTTTCTTAACATAATTTTGAAACACTTACACATTTCCTTCGGCGTTGTTCGTAAATAATAAACAAAAATGTTAAATTTTTTGCTCTGCTAATATCAAGAGAAACTATCTGTGTTCGATGTTCTTAAATACTAAACGAAAAATTTCTTATACACGAGCTTTTGTGGTACTATGTATGTACTTGCAAAGAATTCTAATATCAAAGCATTAAATCAAACAAATTAAATGCTTAGGTAGTTATTATAAATAAATATTACTCTATAAAGTAAAGTAATTTGAGCGCAATAAATCACGGGTACCTTAAAGACATTAACCATTAACCATTTAAAATTATGTCATAATTACATTTATGTTTGGTTGAGCTGGTTATACTAGTGTATGCGGTAAATCGGCCCTCAAGAGTTCTACTAGATCAACTCGAAAAGAACTTCATTGATAATTGTGTTAAGTAATGGAATTAAATGCAATATCGTCGTTTCATTAATACTTAGCACAGTGGTATTGGACAGTTTGAATTAAAGCGGATTTTTCTACTAACGAAAAAACTCACATTTCTTCAACTAATTTCAAAATATGAGTGTGTCAGTAAGGTCTAAATTCTAGCATCGTCAAATATTTATAGTTGGCGCTGCTTAACCTACGGAAATTGAGTGAAAGCGTCCTCATATGATGACTGTTTAAAAAAATTGTATCGCATGCCAATCATTGGCTTAAAACCAAATTTAAATATACGTAAACAACAATAAATCATTTAGTTGAAATTGGTAAAAGCTTTTTGAATTGGTACAGTTTTACTTACCGAATGCTCCATATATAATATATATGTATTGTACATAGGTATTCAAATAAAGAGATGATCAAATGTCACAAGTCAACATCTATTCTATTGCGGGTAACTAAATCGTTGCTCTAAAATTTCGCAGGGAACGGCTATATACAGTTACATAAATGAAAAAATGAAACTATTACATATGTGTAACACTACAGTGACTTCCAAGAAACGTCTTTTGAAAATTTTAAAGACAAAAAAAAGGAGAACCCACGTGGCGAATTTGTTCCACTGTTTCATTTATCATACTGTTAATTAACTAAATTAAGGAACAAAGCTTAGATCATTTGATTTTTGATCAGCATGTTCTTAACTCAATTAAAACGATTGTGACTCGTATATTGAATTTCCCTTATCACTATATTTGATAAGGACTTATCACAATAGGTGATAACACAAAACCGATACAAAGACGTTAACTTTGCAGAGAAATGTACTAGTTTCATTTGTAGTCCTTTCTTCTGTATTCTACACCTCTTAGGTGTACCCATCGTGGCAATCAACTCATTTAGATATTTCATTTCATTAGCTACAGATTCGTTAATAGCTGTTATTAATAAAAATTTTAAACAAATCAAATTTAAAATTTGCAATTACTGCCATGCCCCGAGTGGTCTAAAATTTACGGGGTTTAATTTCAATTAAAAGTCAGCGACCACACTTTAAAAACGCTGGCCATAAAGAAAATTGTATATTCGAAGAAATTTTGAGCTTAGTGTCTACTGGTACCCTATATGTATATACATATGTGTAAATTTAATTAAAATTTGCAAGTGAGTGTAAATACATCAATAAAAAATTATTATTTTATCAAATAATACGAATATTTAAACTTGATTGTTACTCTCCGAAAACAACCGGATGCACACATAGGAATAAAAAGTTATCACGTATTACGCATTTTGCGTCTGCTCAGGAATATTTATACGCGCGTACCTTATCTTGATTTCACGCCGTAAAGCAACAAATATTTACTTGACAGTGCCTTCGAGATTTGGTCTTCACTGTACTTCTTTTGCACCAGGTACTACGTCGATTATTTTTGAAAGAATATAAAAAATAATCTTACATACATATATATATATATATATATATATATAATAATAACAATAAATGAATATTTCTCATAAAAGGTGTGACCCAACTTCTAGTAAATGCGTGGAATGTACATATATTTTTACATTTCGGTAGCTTTAGTTTTCTTTAAAATTTTACACTTGGTCCAATCATAACAATTAAAACTAATAGGCCGAGAAATAATATCAAAATCATAACAAGGAAAAATCTTGAGATATCTTTTGTAAAGAGAAAAATATTATTTTTGACAAGAATATTCGATATTCGATTTGACAAAAAAATTCGACTCTACAAATAATTCAGCGTAAATATTCACTAACAAAAAACACGTAACGACATTGAAGTGCTTTTATGGTTATTGTTAAATTCATTTGTTTATTTTACTTCACCCAATAGAAATTTAAATAATTCCAGAGGTCCAGCTAGCTTAGAGGTCTTAGCCACATCCACTTTAAAAACCAGTGAGTCTTATTTTTTATGCATTTCTTCAACATATCAATTCCTCTCACATTTTGTTTAAGAAAATTTAAAATTTACTATTCGTCGAGACTTTACATATTTTCCTGCTTAAATTAACGAATAATAAATCAATTTTTGTAATAAATTATTAACACCATACTGACGTGAGATAAATATATGTATCCACTTATACCAATATGATTTTTAATTCAGTAAAAATAAATAATTTAATCATAACTACATACTATGTAATTACAACTACATATAGCGATAATATCACTTAGTCATAGCGCTTAGTAAATACTCTATCATAAGCTAGATAGGCATCTGATGAACATTTAAAATTTTTAATGGAATACAAACACCTTGAAAAGGCGTTGTGGATTTAATTTTTCTCCCTCTTGAAGTTGACAGTCAGTGACAAATGAGCATAAGACTTCGCTAATGCCATAAAGTAAAATTATCAGTATTTCCGTTTTGCATAAAAAGCGATCAATTAAATATATCACAAATATGTCTCGTTGACACATCAAAAATTATCAGACACTGGAACAGTTACCGACAACATTACTGAGTATAAATACATGTTGGTCCAAATTGGAGTAAAACAGTTCAAGAAGTACATTCGTGTCTGCCTAATTCAATTAAAGTACTACTTAATATTAATTAAAAGGATATCTCAAAATGTTTAGTAAGTTAAACATTTAAAATTTAATATTTAACTTTTAAATTCATTTACATAAATATTTACATACATATGTAGCATATATAGCTTACAATAAAAGTATCTTTAACTTCTCTTTAAAGCTGGTTCTCCCGTCCATTGCATCTATGCGTTGGGAATTATACTGCTCTGCAGTTCAATAACTGTCGCCCTAGATATGAACAATATCTGCTTGTTACTGAAGAATGATGCCCTAATTGCCAGTGGCGATTCCTGTACACAATATTATTTCTGCTCCAATGGAATTGCTATCGCTCAAAATTGTTCGAGTGGCACCTATTTTAATAAGAATACGCAAATGTGCGTCAGTGAGGCTCCAGCGTATTGTACCTCTACTTCGTCGGATCCATGTAGTGGAAGTGCCGTAGGATCTTTCGTTGCTAAGCCTGATTCTTGTGAAAGCTATTATTACTGCTCAGATACAGGTGCAGAAGTCGGTAGCTGCCCAAATGGTCTATATTTCGACTCGGTAAACCAAATTTGTGACTACCCATCCGAAGTTAGCTGCCCGACAACTAATGATAATACAGACGAACCAATCAATTTGTGTTCGTATATACAAGTAGGAGTTTTCTTTGGTAATGCTTTCAATTGTTCAGGATGGTTAAGATGCACTAGCGACACCAATTTGCAAAATGGAACTTGTAGAAATAGTTTGCTTTACAATACAGCGAGAGCGATGTGTGATTATGCAACAAACGTTGATTGCTCACAGGTATATTTATTTTACATCATTCAACCAATTATTACTTGGAGAAGACTTATCTTTTATATCGTATTTACATTATGTACAGGTAACTAACGATCCGGAGTTAGATGTGACAGGTATCGGTGGTGGGGGAGCATGCTCGACAGAAGTAAGTAAAATAGTTTTTGATATTATATTACTTTAATTAATTAATATTGTATGTTTGCAATTTTTTATGTAATTAAGGGAACAAAAATAAAGGCTACTGCATGTAATCAATATTACTTATGCGATGGTACTAAATACCAACTGACGAATTGCGTTAACGACTTATACTACGATACAGAGACTGAAACTTGTGTAGAACGTATTGATGCTTATAACGATTGCGATCGTTGTTTAGGTACCACTGATATGTTCGTAAATGCCTTCGGCACCGATTGTCATGAATATTTGTACTGCTCTAATGGTGTCAAAAGGGATTCAGAACCATGTCCAAATAACGGTTACTTCAATGAGGAGCTGGGAGGTTGCGTATCAGTAAACCCAGAATTTAAGTGCTGTGCAAATGCTACCCAGACTGGTACCACTGAAACTACAGAAACCCAATAACTGCCTTATATTATGAATTGGCATCTACTGTTAGTCCGGAAGAGTCTTCGATCCTAAAATCTCCAGCAGAATGGAAAAATAGAATCGATATACATATCTGGTTAGAATAAACTGAAATGTATAATAAAATAAAAAATTTAAATGCATAATGTAATTATTTGTAATATTATTCATAACATTTAATAAATTCAGAAATATGCCTAATAACGGATGTTTAATTCATGTGAGCGCCACTTATATTGTTTGTCAAAAGACTCCTAACTGTTATTTTCTTGTTATTTTTAACACATTAAATTATTTATTATCTTGAGTAGTAACTAATTATATCAGGACAACCCCGGCTTCATTAGCTGTAAGAAACTATATAAAATGAGGAGATTTGAGTAATATTTAATGCTAAAGCAATAGCATTTATTGATCGCTAAATTATTAGTTTGCTAAAACATGTCGAATATAATCACCATTGCTTGTTAAAGTGAAAATGGAAAAATCAAATGTTAATTAACACCACTGCCATATAATGCTATTATACACACATCAGTGATTAATTGAGCAATAAGATTTCACCTTCAGTAGTTTCAAATTCGAAAATCGGAATACAACAGCGTTTATCTTCCTTAGAATATCATTTCTTCTTTTAATTCAAAATGATAACACAAACGTTTTTCAACATATAATATAAAAACAAAACGTATGTTTTTGATATCCGTTAATTTAGATTCAAAAATAGTATACTTATGTACTGGTCGCTAGCTCGATAATACCATTTTTTAGAGTTATTTATATTCTTTATTAGCACATCCACACAGTTTAGTGCTGAAATGTTAGCCACAAACTAGTCAATCGATAGAAAATTCAGCAAATCATAAGCGCTTTTTTCCTCCAAAAGTGCATTCGGTTCCAATTACATTAGTCGTATATAAAGTTTACAGTATTTGTTCAATACAGTCATTAAATCATTTTATCATTATTATTTTTTTATTTTTTTTCGTTATCTATTAATTTAAACATCATATGAGAAGAAGCTGAGCCGAAAACCACAGGCTAAAACTTTACATTTATATTGGGAACAAGTCCGCCGATAATGACGCTATTAATTAATTTTAAGCGGAATATTTGTTTTAATTAAAAATATATGAATCACCTGCTTTTAAATGTCTTCAGAAAGCAGGCAAAACTCATAATAATTTCTTTGTCTGAGAACTGTAATGCCTTATCATTACAGGCGCTTCTTCAATAAATGAGAAGAAAAAAAATTATTTAATTAAATATTTTCATTCCATTATTTGATCTAATCATAAAGCCAGCAGTTTAAATATTAAATCGCCACTTTCCGTACTATAAAAACGGCCAGCATGTTTTATCACCAGTCAGTGTACTTAAATACTTGAAAATTTTTACATCCCCATTGATTTAATACGCGAAATGTTAGGTAACTCGTACATATGTTAAATAGATAAATTAAAATGTATTAAGTGTATTTATATTTAAATGTGCAAATCTTTAAAGGATTTAACATAAATATATATATATACCAAATGTTCGTCTACCCTTGATTAGAACCACTAATTACTATTTTAACAATTATGTCTCTTTATAGCGAAACAATTTATAGTTAGTTGGCTCTTACTGACGTTTGCTAATTCTATATCCGCCGAATACAACGTGAACGCTGTATGTACGTTGGTCTCAGATGGCTTACGGATTGGTAGCATCGACTCTTGTCGGCGTTACTACACCTGTAACAATGGTATAGCTACGGCTTACGATTGTCCCCTCGGCCGTAGTTTCAGTAAGGACGAGCAAGACTGCGTGGCTGAAAGTACAGTTCAATGTTTTCTTAACCCAAGTAACCCATGCAATGGAGCGGATGAAACTTTTGTACAAAGAACTGGTACATGCAATGGTTGGATTTACTGTAAAAACGGACAAGAGGCCGGAAATGGAAGGTGTGCTGACAATTTAATTTTCAACAACGGCGTATGCACATTTGGCTCATGCACCACAGCTGTCACTAATCTTAATGCCAACTTTACATCTGTTTGTCAAATTATGAAGAACAACCAATTCTTTGGTAGCACAAGACAATGTGCACAATGGCAAGTGTGTAGAAGGAATAGACTGGTTAGAGGCTTATGTAGAAATGGCTTGGTAAGTATTGCTTGATGATTACATTTATTCCGTTGAAATTAGAAATAAGCTTTTTTCTCACACTACGCGAAGGCATACGATGTGAAAACAGGATCATGTGTCTATGAAAATCAAAATGCCTGTTCCCAGGTTTCTGGCATCAACATTCTACCTGATCCAGAATATTTCGGCACGTGCACCACAGAAGGCGTTGTAAGACCTTCTAGTATATGCAGCGACTATTTAAGATGTGAAAACAGTCAGTGGAGGAGTTATTCATGCAATACTAATTATTACTACGATAATACAACGGAATCATGTGTAGTACGTAGCAATGCTAAAACATACGATTGCGATAGATGCCAATTTTCGAACAACCAATTTGTTAACGCAGTCGACACAGAATGTCGCAAATATTTGGTATGTCAAAATGGTGTTAGAAAATCAATTAACACCTGCGGTGTTGGTTACTATTTTGACGAGGTTGTTGAGGCTTGCATACAAGGCAACGGAAGAAATAGCCAGGTAACCAATAGCGCGTGTTTCGTAGCTTCTGGTACTTCCGATACTACTTCTCCATCAACCATCGTGGACGATACTTCCAATATTTCCGAGTTGATAACTCCAATACCTCCGAATGGTACTACTACAACTACATCAACCATCGTGACCGTAACTAACGAGTAATAGGGTAATAATTGATGCTAAGAACTATATATGTACACCACAGGTACTCCAAAAGGTTTTCAACTTGTGTATTTATATTATTACAATATAAATATTTATAATTATATTCCTTTCAAAGCTATAGTTTTTATTTTTATTTTGTTATACCTTTTTGGCCAGCTCATAAAGCTAATATCTTACCATTGCTCAAAGTGTTATTGCTGTAACATTTTTATAGTTCCCGAGAAAGTGTATCTACAGTAAGCGAATCGAAGCCATAATGCCTGTGTTCCTTTTGCCCAGTGTATACACCCAGTTTTTGCTGATAATTCTCTTGGTTATTAGTAAACAAAATACGCCTCTCTAATCAAAGTCTATACTGCAGCATCTATCTTTACCCTTCTACGTTGAGCTTCAATAGGTCGCTCGAAGCAGTACGCCATTATTAGAGATCTTATACATATAACTCGATAAGCCTTTTCACTGTCTTCATCGTGAAAATGTAAGTCTAAGGGTTTTTGTCTCATTTTGGTCAGTCTCTTTAGAGAATACAAAGAAACTGGTTGGCTTTTTTACGCGAGAACATGTCACATAAAGTTGTCCATTGGAAAACCATGGTATAGCTAAATCTAGGCCACAAACAAACAACCTTTGGTCTAGTGAGTTATTCATCACCATTGCAATCTAATTGCAAATTGAATGCGTTTAAATTCAATGGGCAAATCTGTAAGAATCATAGCAATACATGTTCACCCCGAAAATTGCCATTCAAAATGGTGGCTTCGTTAATGTTTTTCTACAACTTTTTAATAACTAATCAACAACAACTGTTTTATCTTTGAATTTAATTCATTGACGTTCACATTTTTTGCTGCCAAAATCAATCTTGCTGCCAGTCAATATTATATTTTTTGTTTACATCGGAAAGTATATTGTCGATGAGAGTGTTTTGTGAATTGATGATTGTGCATAAGTCCGTCGGTAATTTTATGCATCTAAAATTTTCATGTACAGCTAGTTTTCTGTTGTGAATATCTAACAATTGTTTTGAGAAAGTTTCGGAGCAGATGCATCTTTTTCACTGAGAGTAGTAGTAGAAGAATTCAACCGCATCATAACATACTTCATTTCACGATTTACATATATATGTGTTGATTAAATCAAATGCACTTCGATTTGGTGAACTCATACCGAAATGACTGTTTGGCAAATTCACAATGACAATGCAATGATCCTCAATAGCAATCAATGCTTGATTGATGTCATCAGTCATCTAATCTTTGTAATTATCTGACACCATTTGTGATCAAGTCGGAAAACATGTCGTAGATACTATAGCAAATAGTAGACGAATTTGTGGTCCTGATTCCAAATATCTTGAAATGTTAATGATCTGATGACATTAACCAACAACGGTCGCAGATAAAAGCACTCAGTCTGCCTTGGATGGACAGTATATATACGACCTAAATTATTTGATTTGAATAAACCAGGGCATGCGTCAACTGGTATGCCTTGCTTGAGGAGTATTCAGTTTTTTTGATTGATTTCAAAAACACCAAAAACACGCAAACGATTACACAATTCAAAAAATTCAAAACTCGCAGTTTTTGGTGGCTTTATAACACTATTTTGACCGTTTTCGAGATGCACAAAGAAATAATGTTAAATTCGCTATGAGAATAAAATAAGCCGACTTATTTTCATTCCTACTCCGTGATGTTTGCTGGTTGAGAAGTGACAACGATAGATACCTGGCAGGAATAACTGATTAGTTGGTAGAACTATACTACATGGAAATTATAGTATACTACAATTATTATATTCGATTGTCTCTGCTTGGAATAGAAAAATATAAAATAAGCGATTAAAAATCAGGAGTGGATAAAGATCAGTGTGGAAATTTGGAATTTTTCAATGCTGCATAGTGAAAAACTAAAAACTTTGTACGAAAAAATAAAAAGAAATTAATATTTGGGGTCGACCACTCTTAACATTTAGCGGTACAAAAAAAAGATGTTGCCCGATTCTTAGACCTACCCGATATGTACATCAAATTGCATCAAAATCGGTCCAGCCGTGGCACCGCCCACATTTATGTGAAATCCCATATCTCGAAACCCACTCAACCGATTTCAACCAAATTTGGCAGGTAACATTATACTGACATGTTACGGTAGGAAAATGGGACAAATCGGACAATAACCACGCCTACCACGCCAATTAAATTAAATTAAATTCCATTTTATGCTTTCACTTTCCCGTATACAAATCAAGAAGCAATGATCAATTGTCTAAATCGAACCAAAACTATTCAAGCCCCTAGGTACCAAATATGTCGACCACAATTCCTATTGCGAACTTTTTACTAAAAATATAAGTCAACCTTTCAAATATATTATTGAAATTCAAAAAGAATTTTCCCCCGTTTTGATCTTTGCAAGTTGCTAGAGTATAAAGTGTTCGGTTACACCCAAACTTAGCTCTTCCTTACTTGTTATTTTTTTCTTTAGCACTGAAAGCTATAGAATAATCATAAAACTCTAAAACTACTTATGTTAAGAAGCTTCCCCAAATTTTTATACTTTTGTGCGCTTCTACATAATATTGGTGTATCACAGCAAAACTTAATCTCACCAAATAGTTTAGATACTAAAACAATGAGGTAAGAAAATCTCTGGATAATATGCGTTATAGGGTATAACGTCAATTGAACGATAAAAAATAAAATTAAAAAGTTAAATTGCTTGGGGGTTTGAATCCTTAAAAAAATCCACAAACCATCGGAGGTTTTATTATTATAAAAAACAATTTATTGCAGATAAAAAATACTATGTAAGAATCCTCAACATAATATTAAAGTTCGAACAACGGTGATTTGACAAATACACAATAACTAACAGATGGGGCAGCAGTTCGTAGTGTATGGTAATTCGTCCAATTTAGCCGTGGGAATGGGGAGATATGAACGAATGCACTTTTTTCGGATCATATTCGCTGGCTAAAGTTCACTTTTCCTTGATCTCGAATATGTACCAGAGGATCCATGTCTCGTCAATGGTTTCAAAACACGCAAAAACTCCTTTGGATTGCGCTTAAACAGCGACAACTTTGCCCAATATTTAAAGTAGAATATGACCTACGCAATATTTTAAGATGCCTTTTGAATTTTCTCACGTTATCGGCCGTGGCTCAGCAAAAACCGACGTGAGATCACGTTGAAACTTGTTAAATCAATTTTAACGGTTGTCATCCAAGGAGAAGAATCGCCGTATGCATTCAAATCCTCTTTGACGTCAATGCACGATTTTTCTACCACAAACAAAAAGCGAATCACCCAACTGACCGCTATTAATCTTTTTTCCATTTTTATAAAATCCGCGAACAGGCTCTCTCCACCAACATACAGTAGCCATATATGAAAACACAATAGTAGTACAGCAGATTTCTCTTGTCATCTTTAGGTGTGGCTAGGTACTTATCGGGCCGCCCTTATAAAGTAAAAATGATCTAAAAATATGGTGCAGTAAAAAGAAGCTAATCAAAATACCCTTATTTATTTTGAGTACAATTTTAAGATTGTAGATACTTATGGTATCCAATGAATATCTCGGATAATAAGGATTATATTTTTGTGTGTATTGGCAAGTAGACCACCATTAACATTTAGTCCGATCATATTGGTCCATATGTTTTATTTTCTTACAATTTTAGAAAAATATTTTTCAGGTCGATGTAAATAATTATTTATCAACATATGACATACATATTATTATTAATTGTAGATTTGAAAGAGCTTTATATACTGATATTAGTGTAAGTATTGAGTAAAGTTGTTACAGTTATATGGTGCCCCACGTAAAGCACAGATGGGTGCACGAAAATCTAGATTTAAGAGCAAGCTGGATACGATGTAATAGTTGTGGTGCACTCATTTTTGTCTGCATTAAACCACTTATCGGCGCCACAATAAACTTCTTCTAAAGTACTGTTGCCTTTGCAAATAAGGTAATGTTGACAGCCAGATTTTGAACTTAACTCATAACCATCATTTCGACCGTCGCACCGATCTTCAGCACATTGCACATGTGCCCGAGGTAAACAAGCCTCTTCTGTGGGATCGAAAAATCTTGTTGCCGAGCACTGTCCCCAAATCGGTGTTGCATCTGGGATACCAACACCGAGGTCTTTGCAGTAAAAATATCCCCGACAAGTGGCGTCATCACTGACAAAGTGATTTCTTATTGCAAGTTTTTTATTACCGCACACTTCATTCGGATACGGATATTTTGCACAATAAACTTTATTCTTTGGAATGCAAGTTCCTGTTACAACATCAAAGTAATTACCGGGATCACAAGCCTGCTCCACTAGTCTGTTTCTCACGCATTCGTAGTAGCCAGCACAGTTCGTCTCGTGCAAAAATGGTGTTGAATTAGGCACTACATCACAAAAATCAAATTCCTTTTTACAAGAAAAATTTTCCGGATAATCGCACATGCCGTTATTTTCATTAAAAGCCAGACCATTCGCACAAAAGCCAAAGCTAACCGTAGTAGATCCCTTGCAGTTATACCAGCCTTGACAGTTTTTATTGTCCGCAATATAACCCTGAGATTTAGAAGAACATGCTGTGGCACAGTATTTGTCGGTAGAAGTTCTTTCACATTTGTTAGTATTTCGATTGTAAAACTGATTTTTGTCACATTCAATCTCAGTGATGCTCTTAAAGCCTTTACACCTTATGCCGATATGACAAAAGCCTGGCTTTCGCAACAAGACGTCATCTTTGAAGAGTCTGCAAATGTCGTTTTCTGCGCTCAAGACTTCTTGACAATGAACAATGCCAAGTATTCCGAATAGAACAGTTATTAATGTCTTCAGCCGAAAGCCTATAATAGCATAACGAATAAAATTATATCGCATAAATATTATTACATAAAAAAATTGTCATATGTATAGAATGAAGGAGTCGTGGCTTAAGCAGCACATTTTTGTGAAATTGTCAGATAACTTGTGTTTTCCCCTTGATTCATCCCTACTATGACGCATGTCCAGACGAATTGTATGAAGCTTGCGAATGTAATTTACATCGCCAAGCTCGAGCAAATGAAGTTTGGTACTTAAGCTGAACCGAACTTCAAGATAATTTAAAGCCGTACAAATACTGACACTCTTATTATCTTATAAGAAATAGCTGTTATCTCGATAAAGTAATAAGTATAGCATCATGGGTTTAGTCTCTTCTGCAAACTGCCGGTTCTGCGACATGGAGCTGAAACCCCCTGAACACCTGCTAGTGGACTGCAAAGCAGTCTGCAGACGCAGAATTAAGGCCCCTGGATCCATGTTTCCAAACAGGGATCACATCGCTTCACTAGCGCCTAGCAGAATATTTCGGTTTATCAATATGCTGGGGCTAGATGAGTCGATGTGACTTAGGAGAGAGCACAATAGACCATAGGTCGCGGTGCATACCTCTAGCCCTATCTATCTATCTATGGTGAGAATTGCTGCATTAATATGAGCACGCTGGCATTGTCCGAATCATTGAAAATATTCCTGCTCCAAAATGTTCGAGGCGGAGCTAGCAAGGAAGGAGTTGAAACTCTATAAAAATTAGAGTGGTAGATTTCCACTTCATTTAA
Source organism: Bactrocera oleae (assembly GCF_042242935.1). NCBI lineage: Eukaryota > Metazoa > Arthropoda > Insecta > Diptera > Tephritidae > Bactrocera > Bactrocera oleae. Next base: position 13,785,356 of record NC_091540.1, on the reverse strand, counting down.
TGCAATGAATTACCGCCAGTTTATGAAGAGATGAATCGATAAGCGCGCTTTTATAAAACAAAATCGCTTTAGCAATAACATTACTGCTTAAGAATAACAAAATAAACGGATATTTAGGGCAGCACTATATTTAATTTATTATTCGCGTACCTTTCATTCTTTAGTTAGTCACTTAGTTTCAAATTTAAACTGACTGCACACAGCTAAGTATTTTGCTTTTATAGCATATTGAAAAACACCTGAATGTTATAATTGATTTATTTGCTACTTACTGAATTTAAATCAAAGAATTGCTTTCAAATACGTTGGTTTATGAAATTTAGATTAGATTAAAGACATGCTAGTAATAAATGCCGAGATTCTTTAGCTTTTGAAATATTTATTAAGGCGTTGAATTTACTTTTAACGCGAGACTTTCTTATATTTTAGATATTATATTATAATATATAAGTAATTAAGCCAAAAATTATTCTAAGTATTAATCATAAAAGTAAGTTGGCCACACCAACTTAAACTTTATAAACTGTTATTTCGATACATATATAAAAAATCACATATACCTAAGTGTGCAAAATATTAACTCAAATATTAAATAATATATTAAACCGAACTCCACATTTTTAGCCGAATATAGCGCCTGCTTAATATTTGTATGGACAGCTGTGAACAGATTTACGATCTTTGTTCTTATCTAATAATGTTGCTTTATAAATGTAAATATATCTCCGCTTTAAATCGCACGCCAAAAATCTAACTTTAATTCGTTTGTAGATACACGCCCTGCAGGAAAAGCTTAACTAGCATAATACATTTTTATTACTAAGTACAATTTCAGCCAAGTATGTTGCTTATTATTGAAAACGATACATTACCGTAATTTTCAGCGCATCTCTTTAATTACAATATTTAAGATGACCCCTCCCATTAAGTTTAAAATCGATCGTTTCTAAATTCAACTTTTCCTTCAGTCATTTTCACAATTACTGGATTTGGATAATTATCCTTTCATTCACATAACGAACAATGTAATTACGATTTCCTACTGGATATCCATACTTTTATGTGCACATATGTATGTATGTTTAATCAAATATTAGCATTATTGCTCCTGTTGGGAATTTGATTGAATTATGCTTTGCGAAAAACAATAAATAGAAGTGCCAAACAGAAATGTTAGCAAAAAGTCAATAATCACAAGCAAGGAAAGTGCTTAAGCTCTTTGAAAGTTAATTGACTTGGACAAGTAACTAATTGGACGCACAATGAGAGGTTGGACAAAATAGAAATACATACACACATTCATACATATATATACGTGCTTACATACATATTTAAAAAAAAAATATGAATTTATATATTTAGCTACTTTTTCAATACTTTAGCTCCAGTGGCAGCACATCTGCTGATGTTCTTATTGGTTGACCTCACTAGCAACACACTATTGCCCGATACCGAAGACATTTGCCGCTTTTTTCCAGATAATACTGAAATTGCCGATCCATCATCATGCAACCATTACATCACCTGTAATAATTCAGTGTCCGAATACACGCGTTGCGCTACATCTACTCCATACTTCAATAATTCCACTATGAGATGTGCGAAAACATTATCTGATGACCGTCACTGTCAGCTTTCTTGCTTAGAACATGTGGGTCGATTCATAAGCGATAAAACATCATGTAAAGGCTATTATTTTTGCGAGGATGAGAATACGCCGATTCACGGAAATTGTGCAAATGGTTTGCATTTTAATTTCGCAACTCAGTCTTGTGTCTATAAATCAAAATCTGACTGTAAACTAAGCTCATTCGATATATGTTCAGTTGTTAAAACCAATACCAAAGTAGCTCATGAAACCGATTGCCGTAAATATTATCAATGCACTAGAAGAGTTTTAACTGTTAGGAATTGTGCAGCTGGTCAATATTATAATTCAACTTCTGGCATTTGCTTAGAAAAGTGGAAAGTAAATTGTCCAAAAATTCCATTCCCCAATAACGTTTGCGGAACTGTAAGGACCCCCTTGAAGAACAAATTCGTATCCGATGATGCCACATGTCGTGGTTACTTCTATTGTGCTGACAAAGGTTCTATACCAGATCCTGCACCTGTTTGGGGCCAATGCAAGAATGAGACCTTTTTCGACCCCAATACAAGTTCATGTGCTGACCCATTGAAAGTAAAATGTCCTACTGGTGCAGATCGTTGCGATGGTCGTTCATTGACTTTTGTAAGTGGCAGCCAAGCAGGCTGTCGGCAATATCTACGATGTAACAATGGCAAAACAGAGGAGGAGAAGGACTGTGGCAACTACTTTTTCGATGAAATTTTACCCGCCTGTATTTCTACGCCAATTACTTACACATCTTGTGTTAGAAAGTGATTAGTGTAATATATATAAATATATATACCATATATATATATATCATATATATATGTAATTGTTCTTATATGTATATTGTATAAAAAATAGCAGTTGAAACAAATTCAAGTTTTTGATTATTTTCCCTTTTACATTATTTAATGACAAAAGATACACGTGATACGTGAATTTCGCTTAAGCAGCTCGAAGTCTATTAATAATTTATAACATGCTAATTTCATAGTCGAAACGTTTAAGTCTAGGTAACATATTGAGCAAATTAACCAACGCTATTGCAAATTCCCACATGGCTTCTTTATAAAGAAATTGGCATGATATATTCATAAATATTTTCGCTTATTTTTATTGAAATAGTTCGGACTCTGTTCATTATGTGCGGCATATATGGGGTTTGAGTATGGAGTAATTAACGAAAATCCTTACATATGGTTTTGTTGGTGACTTTTGGTGTTCTAAGCGGGCAAGTATGAGAGTTTAATAGCGAATTCGTTGTCTTTTCATGAAAAGCTCTATTAGCGTTGCTATACGTGAACTCTGCACTGCACTAAATCACGTGCATAGCTCGACTGCGACAAGATAACAGTGCGAACGGTAACAACTTTCGAAATTCTTTAAGCATGTTTTTCGTCTATAACAAATATAAGATTTATTTGTGGATATTTCGTATGACAACAACGTCATAGTTTTGCATAAATTTTTGCACATAAACTTGGTGCAATCAGTTACCAAGCCCTGGTTGTGGCGCCTTCCCTATTAAGCGCTATTCGACATGCATATCAATCAACCGCAATTCTTAAAATGTGGTCAATAGCTGTTCCCCGAGTATGGAGGATCTTTACAGTGTGCTTTTAATTTAAACCGTGCCTAAATTATGTTTTTTTCCCCATCCATTTTACATGGGATTTTTTATCTTTTGCATAAAATGTTTTATCTCCAAAACAAATAAACTTACAACTTTGAAAATACGATATTCTAATAATAATTTTACGCTCGACAACAACTTTAAAAATTCTTGGTTACTCATACGACATGGTGTAAGCATGCTCAATACCTATAACTGTATACCTTTAACTGCGTATAACTTTTAAGGGAGTGATTTTATGGAAAAGACCACTAAGAGCTTTTTTGTAGAACGCAAAATTTTGTATTAGATTATCTATCTTTCAAAGTTGTAGGTTTACATTATTAATACAAACAATTAAAAATTCCATTTATATACATACATCGGAGAAAAAACTCGATTAAGACATGTGATTAAGACACGGTGTAAATTGAATCGTCACGGGGCGTTGATAAAACAAAAAAACAACTTGGGAAACAAAGGATACCCTAATGTACAGATAAACAGATGTATGTGGGTACTTTAAAAAACACTCGAAAATGTACTTTAATATAGGATTTTGCTTACAATCTCAGTTATCGGTTAGTAAAAAGATTACCTAAATTCTGTTGATCATAAATTTAAAACGAACGCCACTCACTTAATCACAATTTGCGAGATACTAAACCTATATTAAACACATACCCATATGGATAATTGTAAATTTAGGTATTATATATAAATATTTGGCATTCAATTAATGAAGAAAATATATACAAATCTGTATACATACTTATACAAAGATATGTATGTAGTTGGTCAAATTTTCTTAATCACTAAATGGGTTTAACCACATTTAAATATTTATAAGTATGTATATACATATATAAATATGTCGAAGAAAAATTAGTAAGAGCCGAACATATGTATTTAAAAGTACAGCACGTAAGAAAAATCATATCAGTACCAAGTGACCATCGTGAGCAAAAGTTCTTAGGTGAACTATGGTAAAACAGCTCCTTTGCAGCATCGTTATCTTGACTTGTTAATTGCCATTTAATACAATTATTAAAATGTTAAAAAAGTGTAAGTTTTGAATTATGGATTACAAAAAAGTATAACTACCCGTAAAACAAATTCAAACGATTTTGTGTATACATACAATAATCATGTCACATACTACGTACGCAGTGGCCTTATAATTAAAAACAACTTGCTAAAAAAAATCAAATAGTTCTATGCTTTTTAAAAGACGCGTGCTGTAAATTACGGATACCGTTATTCATAGCGTAGGCGATGAACGGCGTTGCTAAACAAACACGTGGCTATTTGCTGATTGGTTATTAAAAAAATTAAAATTATTTCCCAGTTTGTGCTTCTTAGCTGGCCACGTAATTGGAAACACGGAGTTTTTTCTTTATACTTGTATTCTCGATTTTCTTGGATTTAGTGATCAAGTGAGTATACTTCGAAAAGCCATAGTTAGCTGGCAATATTTAAATACGTTTTAATAATTGAGAATGAGCAAAAAAGACTCATGTACTCCAAAAATGAGGGAGTTAATTGTGAGGTGTTATCAAAAGGAAAAATTGTCAATGTCAGCTATCGCACAAAGGTTCACTTGCTCAAAAAAAATGGTAGCTGGAGCTATTCAATTGTAAAAAAAAAAAACAAAGAAGTTGGAAACCCCTACCAGAAAGACCAGGCCTCGAAAAACAATTTCAGCAGAAGACAGCATAATTTGTAGAACGAGCAAATACAACAAGTTCATGACTTTGCTTGAAATAAAAGCTGAAGTTGGATATCAAATTAATGAGGAAAGCTCAGCTCATACGATAAGAAGGCGCTTACAAGAATCGGGCTTCGGGCGAGCATTGCCCAAAAAACAACCCTCGTGTCAAAAAAAAAAAAAAAATATTGAGAAGCCGTTACGACGAGCAAAGGAAATGCTAAAGAAAAATGCACAATACTGGAATAGAGTACTCTGGAGTGACGAATCTAAGTTCAATTTATTCCAATCCGACGAAAAATCGTATGTAAAGCGTCCTTCTAACATGGCTCTAAGCCACAGGTACACTGTGAACAGAGTAAAACACGGTGGCGAATCTATTATGGCTTGGGGAGCCTTTTCCTAATGTGGTGTTGGCCCAATTGTGCGTATTCAAGAGATAACAGACCAACAACAATATAATTGCATTCTGGAACTGGTAATGTAACCATACTCCTTTAATACTATGCCAGTCCATTACATTTTCCAGCACGACAATGACCCAAAACACACTTCAAGATTAGTGAAGAGTTGGCTTTCGGATAAAAATATTGAAGGACTGGCCTCTGCAAAGTCTAAATCTCAACCCAATTGAGAACTTATGTTTGGAACTATTGGTTATGGAATAAATGGTTTAACATAGTTGGAACAGCATATCAGTACAAACATGCGAAGACTGGACAATGTTGTTAAAAATAAGGGTCATCCAGCAAAATATTAAAAATTTAATACATTTTGTTCAATTTTATATAGATATTTTTAAGTTGTTACTGTCGTTTCTAATCATATGACCAAACTGAATTTGGTGTTCTTTGTGTTTAGCTCATTTTGTTAAAAATAGAATTTATGTTGTTGTTGTTTTTTTTTCTATTTTATGTACAACTTAAATAAAATGTGTTACATTATTGCTCCCACTTAATAGTTTTAATGTGGAAATATAAATTTTTAAAATAAATTAGGAAAATTATATGCTACAAAGTCGTTTCTAATTATAAGGCCAGCACTGTACATAAATAAGTATGTATCTCGTTGTTATTGTTGCTTTTTTGTGACTGAAAATATCATATTTTTATATATTCATTTCAATATCAACAAAGTAATTTGAAGTGACGCTTAGAGAGAAGAATTATTCATTATCGATATATTAGCTACCTTAATTTTTAATGTGATAAGGAAATTTAAACGATAATATGACTTATTGCGTATGCAATAACACTTACGCACTGATTTACATTTTTACAATTTACAGCTTTACTTATACTTAATCTACTCTTCTGCTACCTGAATAACTTTGGCTTATGTGTAACCACATTATCTGATCCAAGGGATTTGTGTAGTCTTTTCACGGTATGTATATACATACATATGTATATATATATTTATATACATTATATTCTCAGTTAATATGCGTATTTCTCTTTATTTGTTTACTATTTAGGATGGTACACGCCTTCGAAAACCCGGTTCTTGCACAGAATATATACATTGTTCCAACTCCACTGGAGTTATATACTCATGCCCATCTCTACAAAAATTCGATCGCAACGCACAAAGTTGTGTTTTAGAAGCCAAGCTCTCTGATGTTGACGACTATTGCCGCAATCGGTGTTTAAATATTAATGGTAAATGGGTTACCGACCCAGCCACTTGTAAGGGATATTTCTACTGTGACAATGGTCAACCACTGCAGGGTTACTGTGAAAATGGTTATTATTTTAATGAGGCAAAATCGATATGCGATTTTGAAAATATAAACTCTTGTAATGTAATACCGGAAATTTGTGATTTAGTACCGGATGGAACGAATTATCGTAATTCAACAGACTGCAGTACTTACTACCTCTGTAAAAATGGCAAGAGTGTAAGCCAAAAATGCACAAAATACTTCAATGTCGAAACTAGTACCTGTGGAACAAAGTTACCGAACTATCCTTGCGCCCCAAAATTTGACTGCAGAAATCGCAAAGGTTTATATTCCGATGGTGTATCATGTCGTGGCTATTTTTACTGTCGCGATTATGGAAAGGAAAATGACTTGAACCCCATCTTTCTGCAATGCCCAGTCGGCAAATTATTCGATCAAACAACCTCATCATGTACTGATCCTACCGAATCGGATTGCAGTTATGATCGATGCCAAGGTCGGGGTGATATCGATGTTCAAACTGTTGACGACAATTGCAGAAGCTATACAATTTGCAAAAATGGTGAGCAAATTGAAAAGAAGCGGTGTAGTGGCGACAAATTCTTTGATGAAAAGTCACAGGCCTGTGTACATACCTTAATTACTTACAAGTGTTGTGATGGGAAGTAACATTACCCAACTGGTAATAAATCCCTGTAACCTGCGCAAACATTCACTTAAATTGTAGTATTGGTGGCGGTAATAAAGGAAATATCAATAGTTTATCATATACCTATAATACTTGTGGTAACTTAATGAAGTATATATTTCTACAATATCATATCTCTTTTATTTTACGTCTCTTACGTAGTTTGCTATAAAACATATACTTGGATATCTTGCAAAATTAAAATGACTAAAATAGTGTATTTTCTCTCTCACTTCTTTACTTTTTTTATACTATTTTTTTAAAAACGGAAACATCGACATGTTTTGAGTCCTTATGATGAAAAATACGTTATAATATTGTGACCTTATACCAAATTGACAAAATCAAATTCTTAAACTATAGCAATTAAAGGCCTTACAATTAAACTCAAAAAAGGTGAATATTCCGAATCCATACTGAGATAAAAAATTAAATAATACATATTTAGTTTTTCTATATAATGGTAGAAAATCGCATAATTATTTCACGTGAAATAAAATGTTTATGAATTTTTGTAAAATATCAAACGAGAAGAACTTAGAAAAACTATTTATTTAGAATTTGTGATGTCACGCCGATAGTCAAAGGAGTTTCCATTAATTTGCGTACAAGTACAAGAAGGAAATAAATAGTGACATTTTTCACTTTGCAAGCTGAGTAGTATTTTAGTTTTGTAAATATAAAGGTTGCACAATCAAGTTTTCAAGTATATTTAAAAAATTGTATTAAATGTCGTAACAACTTTTTGAAGTTTTTATCTCAATAATTTACCATAATTGATTGCTGATCAACCCTGAAATAATATAGTGTTGCCGGAAAGATAAAGTCTTTAATAAAGTCAATAATTATAGCCGTCCATATTGCAGAATACTCAGCAATATTTTTTCGCAGGCATTCTCAAGATATCACAGAAGATAGATTCTATCGTTCTTGATGATTTTTATGAAATCATGTTGTTTATATTTGCAACGTTACAAATTTGTCATTCCTAGATAACAATTATTACCGGTGTACATAGTCAAGTCAATTATTTGTACGTATATGAGTAATAATATTGTATTTGAAGAGCTCCCTAGCCATAAATAAGATCAAGTGCTAATTTTATTAATTTTTACTGCTTTCTATTTAATAACCGCACATGTGTTTTCATTCTTTATATACTCAAAAATTCTTAAATGTATGTATTAAGATATTACCGACTGGCAACTCTTTACTTTCATTGCTGTGAAATTCGGTCGATGTCGGTTCTTTGCTCGCGTGTGAATTTTTTTCGCAGATTTTCGCATATATTTTAGAAAAAATAAGTGTTAATTTTAGTTATAACTGTTGTGCAACTATTTTGTGTGTTTTTAGTAGGTAAATATTATTTCAATTAATTAGTTTTTCAGACAAACGAATAGTTTTTTGACGGAAAAGCGTAACGTAAAAGGTTGTGTATGAAAATAGAAAGCGAGATCCTGTTGTTTTAGGGAGTGTTTCTTGTCACTAGCCACATTACAAGATATAAATATAGTTACTTATTTACAAATATAGAAATTTCTAATCTTGCAAAGAACGTTGTCTTTCAAGTAAAAATTGGGCGCATAGCGACATAAAGCCCCCGTTTATGCTGCAAATTTGTCTATTGCAGTGTTATTCATTCACTTATTTATACGAATGTAAATCTCTAAAATTATTGATGCGGCCTTTTTTCAACAGTGTTCATCCAAGTGTCTTTAACATATAAAAAAGTATTGCTGTAACTGGCTACTCCATTTTGGAAACACATTGCCATAGAGTACATAGATTTCAGTGGATTCAAGTAAGTAGACCCTTCCCCACCCGACCCGTACCCTTTAGCTTTGTTTATTTTTCAACGACTACTATAAATACGCATAATTTCAATATTATTTGGTATATGTGTTTTTTTTTTTTATTTTTGAAAACTTAGGTATACGCAATCTAAATATTTTCAAAATATATATACTAATTGTAAAAATAATTTTAAGAAATATCAATTTTAGGTCTAAAATTGTGTTATTAGATAAACCAAATGATTATCTCTATCGATGTTTGTAGTGTAGATAACATTGTATTTGACTGATTTCCAAATGTGTTCCTCATAAACAAAACAATAACAACAACAATGGAAAAAGTAAATTAACCAAAATTTGTTCTGTAAGACTTATGGTATAATCATTGCCTATACAAAATATTTAGCATACAAAGAACATTTCTGCATTTAAACGGGCTAACCGAAGTTTTTAATATCTCAATTATCTACAGTCGAAATTGAAACGAAAAACCGCCAAATACCTTAAATATGCGAAACTAGCTATCGGACCGAATGTCGCTCTAATCTACAGAGCTCTGTCGATCGATTGGTCTCTGTCCTCATCTAGTTAAGTACGCTTTAACACCACAAAAGATGAAGGTAACTTAATGTCGATGAACGATAGAATTTCATATCCAATAATTATAAAATCCTAGGTATTACAAGTGGTATATGTTAAATAAAGCAAATGTTGCAATTAATAATGCTTGCTATTTAACTATATTGATTATCTACGTATAAAGATTTTTCTGCAATAGTTTCAAAACTTTATTTGCTTCTTGATTATAGTGTTCACGAACGAATTAATACCTAGAAGACGGTTCCGACAAATTCGATCGAATATTAATTAATATATGTTTCAAACGTAGTTTTTCAAATTTGTGCCTTTATAAGTTTGAAGCTCTAATGTACATATATGCATAAATATAAAAAAGTTTGACTCTCTTACATCGAGCATTCTTATTTATCATACACATGTTATCAACTCAAAATGTGTACTAGTATCATTGAAATGTGCCAATATGTCAATCCAATTAGAAGCGCATAAAAAGATGCTCCCGAAAGTATTGGAATACATCAATCAATGTATGTACAAATACTTTTACCAGAGAATGTAAATGAGTAGAGAAGGAGCAAATGTTAAATGAAAACTTTTTGAGTACTAATTTGTAATTCCACATGAAGGAACATCGAAAAATATAACTTCGAAAAAGAAAAATACACCACACAATATGCGAAATGCTATAAATAGACACAACGAATATTCCTATATGAAAAATCGTTGCGCATACCTATTTAGATTTATGTTTTCAATTTCTATGATATGACAAATTTATAATTATGAAAAACCTTTTGAATTAAAAATCTGTATTACCGGTAAAAACCCCAGAATTCATAATAAAATAAACATTTAATAAGCTAGTTTTCTAACTTATGTATGTGCGTTGCGTAAGCAATATACTTATTAAACAAATGATAATAATAAAACGGTGGCTAAGCGGCCACGTTTCCACTTTTGTGGTGGCTTAGGTCGTAAGCGCGAAGGAGTTAAGCTCATTCCGAATACGAGCATATACGTTCGAATCGTAAAATACATAAAATTAAAATTGTATTTAATTTTTTTATTTTATTAATTGGAATCTAAGCATATCATAATTCAATTACTTTAATAGCATTTTTTACTTCCTGATATAATTAAAATATATCAGGAGAATATGTTCATATGTTTGGGTTTATTGCATATTCCTTTATTTATGCGTATTTACACAAATGTGATAATCACACATACATTCATGAGTACACGTACGCTGATGCTTGCTTCTTCTTGCCCCGCACAAGCAATGACTTTTGTCCACACTTTTTGCTTTTTGCGAGTTGAACGATCGCAGGCAAGGAGGGATTGGGGCGCACTGCCACATAATTATTTCAGATATATATTTTATTTATCGAATTTAGTTTAAAAACGATTATAGGTATGCGTTTATGTGTATTTATATATATATATAATATATATTATAGTACGAAAATAATTCATAAATGCATCAGTATTTTTCAATACAAATTAAGCAACATAATAATATACTAAGAGTCCTCAGTTAGAACGCCTCTGTGTATAGTGGCAAGCCAACGAAATAACGGCGAGTTCGCGCAGACATTGTGTTGTTGAAAGTAACCAAATGACGACAAACATACATATATACATATGAGCTCGCATACATATTGACGCCGAATTTTGCGCATCGTGGCGGAGTTGACAAAATTTGTTTCAATCGACAATTTTACGACAATGTCGATCGGCTATGTTGTCTCGTTTGTCCTTTTTGCAGGGCTTTCCTGTTGAAAATTGACTTATGCTCTTTTGAAATATTGCGATTACCGATTGGGCTGCATTTTCATAGCGTCGTATTTGGATAAATGGGCTAAATCGACAAACTATGAAATAATGATAATAAATAAACATATAAAAGTACTATATGGACTGTGCTTAGAATATATAGAAGTAGTTAATGATTTCATATGAATGGAAATTTAATATAAATTTTGTAATTTAATGCCATAAATAGTGCATAATATGCAAAAATATAAATATTATTTAAATTCGCTAAGAGGTCATGTTGCCAATTCTCCTTTTTGAAGTGAACATCAGACAAATTCTTCAATTTCTGATTTTTAGCAAATGTTGTGAGGAAGCAGCTTGTGGGCAACATACAAACGCGAGGGGGATGGTAGGATTTTCAGTGATACAAATTGTAAAATTGAAATTTTGCTGATTCTTCAATTTTACTGAAGACATTCAAATTCAATTTCATTCTTTTTATTTTCGCGCATTTGCGGTAGGAATTCTATATGAAAACCAAATGTGGTTTACCAGGCGCACAGAAAAAATAGCGCGGCGCAGAGTTATGAACGAACGCACTTTGCTTTGAAGCAGCGCACGTTCCTTATGAATGAATTTGTTGTCGTTGTAATATGAAATACTTAGAAAATATGCCGCGAGTTCGCTTGAATATTATTGGCCGATGATGGTGCGTCTACGTTTTTTTGTCACTTGCGCGAATGTTTGATTTTTTGCGAAAGACATATTGAGGTACATACATATGTACATATGTGTACATATATGCAAATATATATGGACATGCGAATGAAGGAAGGCAATTTCAAGAATATTCACATATAGACATATAAACATTGAAGCAAGTAAACAACAATAGCTGTTTGAGTTCACAGATTAGACAAATATGTTCTAATATGATCTGTGGTGCTGCTTGTATAGCACACTTCCTTATTGCAATGAAATGTTTTGCCTAAGTTCAAATCCTATCATATTTTTATATATTATACTATTTTTTATTTTTATAACCCTTTTTTATGAAATGATATTTGAATTCTATTTTCGTTTCGTACCCTGATAGTTGTGGTGAAATTTTATTTTCCAACTGGCGCGTTTTCGATGTTCCTCCATCGTAATTAACATTTTAGTACTGCTAACATTTGCTCCTTCTCTACTCATCAACATTCTCTGCTTTTACTAAGTTATTTAAAAGAGACTTTAATATAAGAGAATAGGTATTGGAAAGAGTATTCCGTTACTATCAGCAATTTTATCGAAACAAGAAGCCCAAAGTCAAAGCAGTGTGTATACAACTGAGTTAAGTATACGTTAGACAGGTAAGTACGTAGTAATAGAAAGAATAACAAGAATTCCACGACTACATCGGCTGCGATTTTTTGTATTCGCATATGATATCGTTGCTGTCAGTGAGTTTTGGGGCACCAACCCGACGCGAGCATTCCATTAAGTATCTTCAACTTTTATTTCGCTTTCCATTTCAAAGAAATTTTCTTCTATTTCACCGTTTTATGTGTTTTGCTATAACGTAAATTCAGTCGAAATATTAAAATAAAATATACACTCGCGACAGTGCTACATGTGTATATATTTTACCGCTTTTAAGGCTGAAAAATTAATCTTTCTTATGTAAGCATATGCTCATCAGTTAATAAATTAAGCAGCAAACAATATATACAAATAACAACCGTATATGGAAAATTTACATTCTCGTCCAAATGCTAAGCAAAGCGCTCTTTATTGATCTCTCTTTATACGTGCGAGCGCAGTTAATTGACATAAAATAGCGATCCCGCCGTTCGGTAATATTGTAGCTGCAGCGGTAGCTTCGTCAATGAGATATATTTTTACCTAATGCTTACATATCTATGAGAGTCACGCCCGTGTAAAAATTGTATTACATTTAGTTATCTGTCCGGTTTGTGTTAAATGTTAATATTCAGCGTCTGACATTTACATTAAATTTAATTCGCATATATAGTGTGGAGATAGCGCATATCGCAAAGATACCAGGATTTATTTGTTCTAATGTGCTTCGAAAAATGTGTATTAGATAAATACATTAAAAAAAATGTTTACTAGAATATTTCTGTATATTTTTAGGTCATGTCGCATCACAGCGATGATCACCTTTTACAGGCGGGTAGTGATTCCTTTTGGGAGCCGGGCAACTACAAGCGCACCACTAAAAGAATTGAAGATGGCTACAAGTGAGTTAGAAGGATACGTCATTGTTACGTTTTGCTATTTTCAATCAACTCAAATCTTTGCTTTCACTTTAACAGGCTTTGCAATGATTTGCAGACACTTATACAGGAACGTGCCGATATTGAAAAAGGATATGCGAAGAATTTGCGTGCATGGTCGAAAAAATGGGGAGAGCTCATCGAAAAAGGTAATTGGCTGTAATAATTTGATTTGCATAAGAAATCAGTGAACTACATATGTATATGCTGTTTTTAACTGGAAAATTTTGTATTATTAAACTATAAAAGATGTTATCATTACGTTAGCGCTAAGGTATTTCTCTTAACTGTAGATATTACAGTGAGCATGCTACCAGAGAGCAAACATATAAAAATTTACTAAGATTCGGTCGCTAGTATAATACGTTTAGATTGTTGTACACGATTTGGTAGTGTTTTTGTATTTTTTTAAGTGGAGCACAAGTGGAGAAATGTCAATCAAAACATTGTATTTGCTATTTCTGCTGTTTCTGCAAAGATTCTATATACATATATCTCAATCGTCTTCAATGTAACAAGGCCAGTTGTATAAAATAGTATTGTATTATACTTGCTTTTCTTTGGTTTTATTGTTAATTTTTTTTACTACATGTTGCTATTTTTAGGTCATATTTCGCTGTTTTTTTTATTATTTATATTTTTTTTTTGTTTTTTTTTTTAGACAACAATAATGAAAATTTGGTAATTCATTATATTTTGTTTTTGTCTTAAGACATCTATTAGGCTATAAAAAGCATCTTTAAACGCTTTAATTTATTTGGTGGAAAGTTCTAAATTTATCCATTGCTTTTTTAATGAAGCAGCTTTTGAAAAAATATACTGTAATGTTTGTGTTACTAACATTAACAGAATATATATTATTTATGCATGGAATTTGTAAACAATGACCTTCGACAAAGTCTAATACTAAATACTATACAACTGTGTTTTCTATTGGCGATCGCGCTTTAGTTGTGACTAAATTTTGTAATTATTCAGATGAACTCATGTTTTGGAAGCAATTCAAGTTTTTGCGTAAACATACAAGTTTGCACAATCACATTCGATGAGCTTATTCGCGAAGTGTCATCGATATGTGAATGTAATTAGTATTGGCATCAAGCATGTTGCCATGCTTATAGACTTTTATTTATACATACACGATTTTCGAAATGAGATCTGGTGTAATCCTAGATGCAATATGACTGGCATCTATATAGTACGTATGTAGTAGTGTTCACTGGAAAGCATTTCACATAACCTATTCTGTGTTATTTAAATGTTTACATACATAAGTATGTATATTACGAAGAGTCTGTTATGACCAATTTACGTTTGAATTTTACTGCAAAATGTCATTGCAAAGGTTTCAAAAATCGATTGTTAATGCATAGTATACACATTCATATGCACATGTGCTTAATTGCAAAGAAGCAAATGAACCGACTAATTTGCACATAAAACATGCCCATCAGAGACTGTTAAAGAGTTGAGACTAAATTATTATTAGCCAGAAACATTATATACTAAATAACATAATGCTGGCTTGAATTTTTTTTAACAAACATAAAATTGAAAATGTATACTAAACTTGTGCAATTTAGGTCCCGAATATGGCACTTCAGAAGCGGCTTGGAAAAGTGTACTAACGGAAGCTGAACGCATCAGTGACGTGCACTTAAAAATAAAAGAAAACCTCTGTAACGATGTGAACAGCCAAATAAAATGTTGGCAGAAGGACAACTATCATCATACGCTGATGCAGATAAAGCAACGTAAGGATATGGAGGATATGTTTAAGAAGGCTCAAAAACCTTGGGCTAAATTACTAGCTAAAGTAGAGAAGACAAAGTCTGATTATCACGCTGCTTGTAAAACGGAACGTAGTGCCACCAATCAAGAACGCAATGCCACAGCAGATAGTTCATTATCGCCGGACCAGGTAGGTGTGCATCCCAGATTGATATTAGATATTACAGACGTATATATACATTTATATGTATATGTATGTATACAATGAAATTTCACAAACGTGCAGCAAATCAAGACAGTATACTAGAAGTTCTTACGTTAACTCTCTTCAGTGTATAAAAAGGTTTAAAATGGTTATTTTGCTTAACGAAATTTAATTGATAGTGGTATCCGTTATATGCTTTCATTGTGTAGCGTAAAATTAAAATATTGTGTATTTTCTTCAATTCAACACATACTGTATGCGAGTTACTTAATCAGCTTTTCAGCATTCTTTAACTATTTACGTTAGATAAGAATATTTTTTTGTTCGCATATCGAAGTTAACACAATATCGCAATTCCCATCATGAGTCATAGATTAGAAAAATTAAAATATAAAAAGCAAAATGATATAAGTAACTGGTTATCTTAGGTACCAATCCACCTTACGGGAACCCGTTGCTCTAGAGCTCGGAAAAAATACCTTTTTTAGAGAATTAATTTCAATGTGAAGTTGATAAAAAAAAACACTGAAATTTCTTACACATATGTATTGTATGAGCCTTTATATACATGAATTTGTATTTAAAAAAAATTTTTTTTTTTGTGAAATAGAAATGGTGCTGAAGTTCCCCTCTTCGAAAAAATGCACCTCACTGGTTGTGGATGTTTTATCTCACCCTCTCAAAACAAAAATTTTTTTTTGACAAAATGGCATGTTGTCAATGTTACTCGTCTGGAAATTTACCATTTTTTCAACTTTTTGTTAATGAAAAAAATAGAAAATTTTTGTATAAGTTTTTTTTCCACCACCAAATGAAGCAAGTAGTTTCGAGATAAACGCGTTTAAAGTTTAAACAAAGTATTACTGTTACTTATTACCGCTGACCTTGAAACGGACTAAAAAACACGAAATACTTGGATTATCTTCATGAAATTTCGACAATATATTTTTAAGAGTCTATTCTAACGAAATAGGAAACAAAAAATTTTTTTTAATCATAGACCTCCGGGTCCCCTTAAAAGTTGATTTAAAGTAATGACAAAATCAGTAATTTTTTTCTAAATTTCTGTACATAAACTATTTAAGCGGCATTTGTCTGATCTTTAAATTAGTTCAATTGATCTAAAGAGAATCACATAAAATTTTCATGTGAAATAAATTTAAAACTTGAATGGAAAATATATAAATGAACAAACGTTTGACTAAAGATTTATGGTATTAAAACCTATAACTTTGCATATATCTCGTTTTCGTTTAGGTAAAAAAAATGCATGATCGCGTACAAAAAACGAAAGATCAAGTGGCTAAATGTCGAGAGAAATACGAACAAGCTATTGCGGAGATTACCAAATATAATTCGGTATACATCGAGGATATGACGTCGGTGTTTGAAAAGTGCCAAGCCATGGAAAGGACTCGATTAATGTTCTTCAAAGAGGTTCTATTTAACATACACTCCTGCTTGGACCTCACGAAGGTGCAATGGTAGGTACTATTTACTTTGGATGCTGAATTAAAACATTAAACATTAACTGCTACTGCATTTTATTACATTATAGTCTACCACAAATATATGAAGAATTCTACCATACCATAAATAATGCGGATCAACAAAAGGATCTCAAATGGTGGTCAAATAATCATGGTGTGAATATGGCTATGAATTGGCCAGCATTTGTGGTATGTACTAGGCTCTTACAAATAACTGTATACGCATAAATTTGGTTTACAATTTTTAATTATAAATATTTTAGGAGTATACCGAAGAGTTTCGTGATATAGCAAAGGGTAGCAAGTCAAAGGAGGCACTTCCGGCAGCACCAATTACACTCATCAATCAGCGACCTGTCGCTGAGGATCCACATGTATGCTTAATATTGGCATTATACGCACAAGTTTTTCTTTGACTCTTAATTTACTTCTAGGATTATAATACGAATAGCCTAAAAAAAAATCCATCATATTCAAACAAAGGTAGTGGAAAGGCCAGCCAACAAGATGCTTCGTCTTCCCCAACATCGGCAACAGGGTCCACAGCTACGGGGACCGGGAAAGGTTTGAGCACAACCTCAACTACAAATAACCGCAATTCAAGTGTAACGTAAGTTATTATTCTTCTAACATGCAATAAGGCATTTATATAATAGTCGCGATACACAATTTTTGTGAAGAACTGAAATTATGTAAATATTGATTTAGATTCGGCTAGAATTATCTTCTAAGTACTATTGCTCAAAAAAGCTTTCTTCTTTGCTGTTACAATTGCAGTGACATCCCTTTGTCTAATTATTAAAATGATCACTTGTGTTAAGATATAATTTTCTGTCTGAATAAGTACATGTATATATAGTTGACTGAGAGTAACGTGCGACTTATTTTGTTTTCATTGTTTTTTAAGAAAAATATTATTTTATATAATTTATTTCTTAGTAACGGTAATGGCAAACCCGAAGTCAATCCATTCGAGGAAGAGGAGGAATGGGATGAGGGTGATAATGTGTTAGTGGATAATGGCGAGAAAGGTGTTCCAGTTAAGGCTTTATATGATTACGAAGGAGCCGAAGATGACGAGCTGACATTTAAACAAGGTAATGAAAGAAGGTTATATACATAAGATATAATAAATATAATATTTCCGTTATATATTCTTAAGGTGAAGTCTTTGAGAAACTTGAGGACGAAGACGAGCAAGGATGGTGCAAAGGACGCATGAATGGACGTGTTGGCCTTTACCCCGCAAATTATGTAGAACCGTTACATACGTAAACATAACACATTTTTAAAAATATTATAATTAAACAAATTATTAGTTGCAGTTAATTTCAACCCCAAACACTTAAAATTTATATATAGAAAACATTTTTTTTCGCATTAAAAAGCGAACATGAGAAACTGGATTAAAATAGTAAGCAATATTTCAAACACATCACTGTTGTAACCATATTTTGTGATTGTAGCATATTTTTTTTTTTTTTTAATTATATAAATACTTTAGAATTTGAACGATTGTTTGGAACAATTCGCGAAAAGCAAATAGGAGTGAATAAGTCTTGTCAGCTTATAGATATTAGCAGAGATGTATTTATAAATGTGATTTTACTCGATATCAAGCTGAAAGCATTTTAAGATCAAATTCAATATTTCTTCCGAATTCAGACTAGTGCC
Organism: Bactrocera oleae; assembly: GCF_042242935.1. Classification (NCBI taxonomy): domain Eukaryota; kingdom Metazoa; phylum Arthropoda; class Insecta; order Diptera; family Tephritidae; genus Bactrocera; species Bactrocera oleae. The sequence goes on along the minus strand of NC_091540.1, from coordinate 13,766,540 downwards.
CAGAAGATATTCGTTATAAGATGTTACGTTCATTTACAGAGGAAATTTTAATAAACGTAAATAATAAAAAAAAACACTAAAATATGGCAGGTTAAAACATATACATGATGAGACAGCTTTGGAAACGTTATAATTATTATTATTAGGACAGATTTTTATTTAGCAGTAAACAAAAACTTCATGTCACTATAAAATCGTAAAGCACATCCTCACCACTAGCTATAAAAGATATATATGAAAAGTTGATCGGTTTTATAAATGCAAACAAAATTCATAGAGCACAATATGCAGAATATAACAAGATATAAATGGGAAATTACAAAAACAAAAATATAATAATAAATAAAGTATTATATTTTACTTTTCTATCAAGTTCGTTCCGAGTTTCATGCATGCATATACATATATACTTAAATAGTATCTGAATAAAAACAACGTACTATGTTTACGGCTATACAGAAGTAAAAATAGTTTAATAAAAAAAAAAAAAATGTAAATGATACTTGTAACTATGAATTTGAATACCCATTAGAAATATAATTTCTATCCTGCATTTTCTGAAGTTTTACCACATTTAGTGTGAATTTTTAAGAATGATGCTGCCGTAAAATTTTTAAGGATGAAAACACCACTTAAGCCAAATTTCACATATAGAATACTAACTTTAATTATTTTCAGTCCTTTATGTAAACATACCAGAACAAAGTATTTAAAATATACTTATAACAATTTCAAAATTAAAGAAATATCAAATAAACAATTTTATATATGTATACTACAGAATTATTTAAATCATTTGTTTGAATAAATGAAACCACCGTTACTTGGAAATACATAAATAACAATTTTTTTAAGCTGTCTTGCTTTTGAAAATGGCCAAAAGTAAAGCACATTTACATGTCTTATACATACATCTAATATGTATTTAAATTTATTTATTTACTAGAAATAATTACGTAAATAGCCAAACAATAATTTCTCGAATATTAAATTTAATGCGCTCTTATCGTTATCGCTATTATTCGGATTGCTTACATCGTTTTCAAAATATTGCATCAGTATGATGATAGCATTTTCACACAGACTGGTCTTTGGACGATTTGGGTAGAATTTTATTATATATACTACGATTGTAATGCAAATACCATATGCACTTTTCTGCTGCGTGAAGATACTGAAGAGTCTTGCTTTTTTGCCACCACTTGCTGCTATCAACAACTTCCACCTCTTCGTGAGTGCTCGTTAGCCACCGTGGTGTTAAACACGGTACACTCAAATAATAATTTGCGATTTTATGCAGCAATTTGTAGCGTTCAGAATGTGATTTCCACCAAATCAGCGGGCATAGTTCTAAATCTAACGTTTGTTCACATTTGTATCGATTAAATTCCAAATCGATAGCGACTTTCGGCTGAGATTGCTTCGAATGCGTGTTGTTAATGTTTTGAATATTCACTTCACCCACGGGATTGCTAATACGTTGGAAAAACGATCGCAAACCTGCAAGATATAAATAAGATGACTAAAATAAATACTCATATCCTTCTGGTTACTAACATGATTTAGATACTGTTTGTGGCGAAGTACATAGCTGATTTTGTTCCAGTTTTACTTTTAAGTTTAACTCCTTAAGCAGATGTGGATATCGGTTATATACAGACAGTATTAAATCTGAACGATGAATACTGCCAAAACTGTCGCTTTGTTTCTGTAGCGTTGGCTGTGGACTGGATTGAATGAAATCATGTTGAAATCGCGGATCAAAAAGCACCGCTTCAGAAAAAAACGAACAACCAGCAATGCTGTAATCAAATAAAAAAAAACAGTGTATTCTGAATATAAATGCATATATATTATTTGTGAACTGTTTACATACCTATTACGTAACTCAGAACTAACAATTTTTTGGGCCGTTTGCAAATAAGCATTGTCTTTCGTATTGAATTTTAAAAAATGCTCATCGAATAGTTGCATAATCAATGGACGCACAAGTGTACAGAACGGCATTTGCTCCGAGTTTATTGTATCAAACGTAATCTATTTAAAACATAGGGATAGGCTCTCATTCAAATAAAATTGGGTTTCTACGTATGCTTGTACCTTTAAGGGTTTAATGTATGTTATGAAAGGTCCCAGTTCCGTTGACATTTCTTTGTATTTTTCATCTGCCGCTAAAGGACTATCGAAAAAGTCTTGAAGCAGTTTTAATTTCCACCATGGGCAATATAATCTCACAGTTGATAGGTTTAAATTCTTCTAAAATACATCAATGATATAATAATTCTTTTAAATTTATTTTTGATTTTCTAATAAAAAGCGACCACAAATGTTAAACTAATTAACAATTAGGTATACTTTTCACAATTTACGCACAAAATGTAATATGGATATTTGACCATACCTCACTTATTTCAAAAATCTGTTGAAATAATTCTGATACCACTTTTTGTTGGAAGATCAAAGAAAGACACCGGGTCAACATGGTACCTACACATGGTACAATTTCGATACCTAATTAGTAATAAAAAAAAAGAAAGGATTTTAAATAAATTAAACAACAGTTATGGTTTCGCTAATACTTACCATTTGCAAGAGCGAAATCCTTAACAATTGTGTTATTTGTGTTAGTTGTTACAATCGCTGCACAACGGCTAAGGTCAAAGTCTTGTAGCAACCGCGTTAACTCTGTATCTTTGTTACAAACAATTTCTTCTAATAAAATACTCTCTAATTTATATTCAACATCAAATATGTGAAAATTTACATAAACACTTAATATGTCGGTTTCCTCATTACTTTTAAAATTCTCAATACTGAATGAATAGGATTTATCTTGTTGCAACAAATTGAAAGCAATGTATTTTTTAAGCGCACACCTCATTTGTGAATATTCAGCCAATATTTTACTTTCAACTCGCTCTTTATCCACATTGACAAAACCAACGGTATTGAGTAGTTGTTTGAAGCCCACACCATGAAGCACGCTAAGCGGCAGTAAATCGGAGACCAACATATTTACAAGGAGTTCGTTGTGTATTATTACATTTGATTTTTTTGTCAAGTCAATTGAGCATGGCAATGAGTCACTGCAATATACAAACATCGGTTTTGGCGAAATCTCATTATCAATTAATACTGCTTCACTTTCTGTTAATGCAACCTCGTCGGGGTTAATATCCCCAACATTAAAGTCATTTGGGCAATTAATTTCAATATTTTCATCGTTTTTCAATTCATTCTCTGCTTCCGAATTTAAAAATTCATAACTGGTATCATTTTCTGTAATCGCTTCATGTACATCTTTGTCACTTTCCTTGTTATGGTGTTTTACAGAGTGATAATTAGAATCACAATCAATTTCAACAGTTGAGAAATCTACTCTATGTTCAACATTGGCAGACATTAGTTCGACGTTAAGCTCTTGAGCACTAATTAATGCTTGATCGGTGTCCTGACTAACTGTATTAAGTCGTCTTATTTTTAAAAGGCTGCTGACATTGGGATCAGCCTTATTATTTTGTCTTTGTGAATATAATTTATCCGAGTTACATTCATCCTTTGCGATTTCGCTCAAAATAGCGGCACCATTAAAATCAACACCATCAGTCATGTCACAACTATCAGAGAACTCTGGGTTCCGCTGTCTTTGATGATGATGCATTTGATGCAGTGTCTCAGGGTGCCGCGATATAAGATGAGTACGAAGGTTAGACGTATTTTTGTTGTATGTAATGGCAGTACCACATATTGTACATATAATTTTTTGGCGAGTCAATATTTTATTAGTACTATCCGCAGGAAATCCGAAATACTTCCAATAAGGACTTCTCATTGATGAGGGCACCGTGGTGTGAGTATATTCGATCGTTTCCTTATCAACACAATTTTCTTGTTTCATTTTGGGTCGCTCATCTAGTTTTATATTTCTTAAAAACTGTTAGTAATTACAAATTTTGTTTACATTTACTTAGCGATGAGAATCGGTTCATGAGAAATGGCATTTGATGTTCGCCGTAACATTCAGTCTCCGCAGGCAATAGTTATGATCTCGATAATATTACAGAGCAATATTGCCAACGAATATTGCTTATTACCCACGTTAGCAATCAAAATTATTATACTGATGTAAATTTCTGGGAAAAATTTGCATTTTTGGTATATGACAGCACCATTTTCATTTCTATAGCATATCGACATTAGCAATAGATAAAAAATTTCTGTTGTGTTTTCTTATGTTGCGTAAATTACAATTTAGCAGAGTGGTTTTTGAATCAAGAATTAGCATAGCATGCAGGGAACCCCTTTCAAATAGATACGAAAACAGCTGGTACAAGCCGACATTGAGACCATTCCGCAAATGATTTTTTATCAAAAATTACAAACAGTAAAGAATGGCGATGATAACAGTTTTATCTCGCAATAAATCAGACAGTTGATTGTAAATATTTATTGTCTAAAAGTTGGGTACAAAAATGATAGCACCAGCAAGTTATGGCAACCGAAACTCAAATACAGTGTAGAATTACCGCGGAGACAAACACATACACACCGTGCAACTAATAAGGTCTTTGCGAAAGAAAGTGATGAACGATAACACGTACACAAGAGTTTCGGTTAGAATTGTCAATAGAGCCTTAACATACTCATAGAAAGTTTAACAAAAATTTCTGTTAGCGCTGTTATGTTATTAATCGCTAATTTAACCATGGTTTGCAGTTGCAGGAGAGATGGAGACTACGCCAAGTTTTACCGTTACGTTTTTCGGTTTAGGCTGTGAAGGATCTAACCAAGAATTACAAAAACAAAATTAAACCGGTGACTTCATACGCTATCTATATATATCTATCATTCTTGGTGAGAGCTACTTAGTTTTACTCAGACACATCCCACAGACGAATATAAGCGAAGCTGACTGATTCATTTTTGAACTTAATGAAAGCAGTAATTCTACAATAAATTTGCCTGATGTTAAGAGAACAGAGTATATAACTTTTACACTGTATACAATTATTTTATTTTAATAATTTGTCTCCAAAAAATTAAATACAGTTTTCCTTTAATTTTAATGATATATTTTTAATCTTGATTAGCTGCACAGTTTGTCACATAGACTGGATAATTGCAAACGTATTTAGCATGATCGTACCACTTACCAAGCTCACAAAAGCGATGCACTGCTCGTCCACTAACGCATTGCCAAAAGAATCGGCAATGCGTACAATCGCCAAATAAGGTGCCATCAGGAGCTTTGCTACAATCAATCTCACAGTCACAGGGCGGACACTTTCCAATCTGACACATCTGCGAGGAAGCATAAAATCGCTGTCCTGGTGGACAATATTGTTGTATGATCATATCGCCATGACAAATAAAATATCCAAAGCAGTCAGTTGTATCGGAAATCTTATAACCATAAGGCTTGTTATAGCAACGCTGTGAATCTTGTAGAGCTGTCATCGTGCTATTTATAAATCCTTCGCTCCAAGTAGTTACCGTAAAAATGATGGCAAGGTATTTAAATATTTTCAGTTCTAAAAGAATCTTTACAAAAATCAAATAACTTCCATTATTTTATTATTTAATGATTCACCTATCATTTTACTGTTGGAACAGATCAGTTGCAGGAATATGTTTATATAACTAACATAGCGTTACCTAAACTTAGGCCCTTTTATAGCAGGTGTCTTATCTATTTATCGATATATTGTAGTTGATTAACTGTGATTATCCAATTCTTAGCCAGATAGGAAAATGCAGCTAACCTGGTATTTTATCTTTTATGTATTGCATTATAAAATTACTTGTGTTTAATTTAATTTCAAAACAAGTAAACATATACATGAAATGCAAACTCTGCATTGTGATTTATTTATCTAAGTTATGTATTGTAATATACATACATACATTGGCAATACAAATTTATTCATAATGCATTCAGTGACCTTCCTTACAAGAACAGTGGCCAGAGATAAAGAGATGCCCAACTCATCTTTCACTGGAAATAAGAGCGCAATTGCTAAACGTCAAACCCCCTGAACTTAGGCAACTGTAAATATGTTAACAGAAGGATTTGTTGCCGCTATTGAAGATCACTAACAAAAATTGGAAAACAATAAAAATGAAAGAAAACGCAAAATTGAAATGTATGTGATGAAATCTTTTGTGGCGCCATGCTTCGTAGTATAAATTGTCAGTTGAAAATGATAAAAAACATTAACTAATTGAGAGTTAATACATTTTTTCACTTTTTAAGTATTGAAAGTTCAAAAATCAGTTATTTTAGTATAACACAAAATCACAAAAATGGATTTAAATAGTTTTTCCATATGTTTAACGGATACATGAATAATAATATTTAATCTTAATAAATACCCAAAATATATTATTTTGTCCGATCTGGCTACAGTGGAAAATGTTACACTGGAAAGAGTTGGGCATCCCATTATCCCTGACAGTGACAGTCATCTGACCGGTTATATAACAGTCACCCCTACAAGCACAGTGACATTCATCTCACCGGTAATATGACAATCATAGCTGAAAAAATTTTGTCAGCATGCAGAACAAAGTTTCTATCATTTTCTTAAGAGCCTTGTGCAAAAACTGATGTAAGCAAACACATGTGTGTAAATTTTCATCTCTCTTTAACACATTGGTATTCGAAATTGATTCACTATATATCTATACTGCTCAATGTCATGTCTTTTGTTGAGTCATTGCTGATCATAAATCCATCAAAGCTGAAAATTGTCAGTTATGACTGAAAAGCTATGACAAGTGAAAAATTCTTTTGCGCAGTTTGTAACACAATTTTTATTTCTCTCACAAGCTCTGCTGTACGTATTTCTCCAGTTCATGAATATTTCTGAATTTAAAAATGCCCAAAAAAATTAAAATTTACTAAAAACATAATTTTATTTGAAACTTAATAATAAGTTACGTATATTATATTTGAAAACACGGAATAACTGCTACATATGTACTTATGTAGGTATTTCACAACTTCTCGAAACTCCTATGGAAATGTGTGCTGTCTCTTTTCGACGTATACAGGATTTGCTTTTGGAAAAATCGTAAACACTGACAGTCATTTTACTGTTCATTTGACTGTCAGTGATGACAGTACTAAAGAATGCAGCTATTTCATTCTTACATATATAAGGCTATAGTAAGCAATATAAATCGTGTCTCTTTTCAACAATTACAGTAAAGGTCAATTGACAGGTAAGTTGACTGTCAGTACTGACATAACAAATTTTAGTGGATTAGTGAACCCATCAGCAGTTTCTTGTAGTGTTACTAATACTTTTGTATATATCGCTAAAGGTATAGTGTACCTAAGTGAACAACAGTACCCGTCACTAGAGTCATTAGAACCACTTAAAGCTTTGAAATTTTCGTCAGATTCAAGGTTATGTTGTATGCACATATCTACAAGTTGAAGCCTTTGGTAAACTTATTTGAATAATTTTCGCCATTAGTTTCCATTGATTGTCACAAACCTTACCAATTTTCTAACTTAGGAAGTTAAATTGATAATTCGTTAGGTACAAAAATAAATGTAATAAGTAAGGAAAATCTAAGTTCGGGTGTAACCGAACATTTTATACTCTCGCAAGGTAAAGGGATATACGGGATTTTCGTATATAGTTTAATTAAAAATTTTAAAGTATTGCATAACTTATTTACAATCACTGGCAAGAAGATCCACTATTATTAGAAAGAGATTCTTTCGGAATTTCTCCAAGATGTCTAACATATTGACCGATAGAAGCGTTATAAGGGAAGTATTGATCCGATTTACGCATTTCGGCACAAGATCATGCTGTTATCACAAAAATGTTCTCCACGAATATCAATACGAGAACTCATAGAGTAACCGATATGTTGGGTAAAAGATCAGCCATACGCACTGGTGTCCACATATTTGGTGTCTGGTTCCTTGAAAAGTTATAGTCCGATAAGTGCCGCTGACCACTGCGATTTCTTGCACCAACAACCAATTACAGTTTTGTATCTTAATTTAGTGCTTAGTTATGGCATTTTATAGGTTTTCCCCCTTGGGTGCCAAGGAACACGTGGACCAAGTTTCATGAAGATATCTCAATTTTCACTCAAGTTATCGCTTGCACGGACGGACGGACAGACAGTCACACGGATTTCAACTCCTCTTATCATTCTGATCACTTATATATGCATATATACATATATGTCATATATGGGTTATATATCTAACTCGATCAGTTTTAGGTGATACAAAAAACCGTTAGGTATACAAAACTATTATGCTCTGTGCAACATGTTGCAAGAGTATAATGATTAAAAATCCGGAGATATTTAACTTAAATGTGCACTAATATTAGTGCAGTGAATTTTTTTCAATTATTATTAGTAGTGTACAAGCTCACAGCATATATCCCTCGTACGTACACACACACACACGCGTACATACATACACATAGTTACCATATGTTTTTAATCATGACAAGAATATATTGTACATACACCCATAAGTATTCTACAGGTGATCATTTTGAGCTTTCCTTTTAAATATGAAAGAGTTTACTGATTACAGCTTAGTATTTCGCAATTAATTTATTAAAATTAATATTTAAATCTCGAACACAAACTGCGATCGTGCGAAATTTACAGCTTTTCGACACAATATCGAAATTGTGATAAAACGGACATTGCTGCAACATGGCATGTCCTTTGACACAGTAAATAAAATACTCACAACGCGACATGTGTGGAAATATATGTTGTCCATATATTGGACAATTGATTAGTTCAGCAACAGTGGCTTGTTCACCATTTTGACTTCCATTTGATAGCGCATCAGCGTTATTGGCATTATTCCCATTACCATTCACGGGTGCGTATTCAGCGATACCAACGTCGCCGTTCCACAACTGACAACCAGCTTTTTCAGGCAAATCACACTTATCGGTTTCCACATTCCAGTGTAAGTTGGCACTGCATTCCTGCAACACTGCCTGCCCATAATAACATATAAAGTATTGCTGGCAATTGCTATTGCTGCCAGCGAAAACGATGCGATTTTGTTCACTTTGCTGTGAGGCACAATATCGAGAAGCACTTAAAGCTTCACTGTTGTCATTATCATCGGTGTTACCGTTATTATTACTATTACTATTAGTGTTATTGTTATTACTAGCATTGGGTATTGTAATGTCACAATTGACATTTTCGGCAGTGTCGCAAAGTTTACTGACTGAATTGAAAAGCATTGTCGGCGGACAAGGAGCCATCACTGCCTGCCCATTTTCCAAACACAAGTAGAATGATCGACAATCATCGGGATTTCTATCGAATTCTCCAGCTGTGTGGTTTAAGCAAATATTATTTTGACGCCATTTATTGGTGTGTGTTATGGAATGGGTCTGTTGTATTATTGTTGCCCATGCTAAGCAAATGTACATAACTATATCAGTGATAAAAAGTAAAAAATTTTGAATTGATTTGAAATTTTCATTCACTAAATAAGTTTTACCTTTTAGCGGCTTCATCGGCATTTTCACTTTCCAACTACGCAGAAATGGCTCTTTATGAGTGAGTTTGCGTGCTTTTTACTGCACCACATGAAATATTCTAACTTTATGTTCAGTTTTGAGACCCAAGCAAAAGATATTTCAACATACATACATACATTCATATTATACCTTTTGTTATTAATTAAGGTGTACATATAGCTATAACAGTAGCGAGTTAATTTAAATATGTATGCATGTGCGCCTATCTAATATGCATATGAATGTGCATTAGTGTTAGTATCCTTACAAATTACCTACAGGTAATGCCCATACATATGTACGATTATATTCATCGACATCATGCGTTCAAAATAAGATAATATCATGGGTAATATCGGCAAAAGAGAATTGCGCTTTACGACATTTCAATTTCCGTTGAATATTCAAATATCAAAAAAATTCACACAGTAACACAAATGGTAAATACATTTACATAAATCATTTGAATTACGTTTAATAGCAATTCCGCTTTTGCTGAGTCTGTCTATGTTCTGGATTTATGAAGTTTGCCTTTTGTCGATTCTGGTGCGAAGAAAATCCACAAATTCTTGATGAACTACCATTACATCGGTCCCTACTTCTTTCGAAATGAAGCTGGTGATACCGTTACTGTCAATGGAGAGCGTTATAAAACGATGATAACCAAGTTTTTATGGCCGCAATTGGAAGAAGTTGCTTTTGACAACATCTAGCTCCAACAAGATGGGGCTACGTGCCACACAGCACGTGCAGCAACCGAATTATTGCGAGAAAAGTTTGAAGATTCGATAATTTCAAAAAATTGTGACATTGAATGACCTTCAAGAAGTTGTGATTTCACACCATTAGACTACTGCTTGTGCGGTTATTTAAAGTCATTGGTCTTTAGCAATAAACCGAAGTTTCTTCAAGCTTTAGAAGTCAATATTGAAAGTGCTACTCATGACATACGACTTGATTTAGTGGAAGAAGTCGTTTCTGCAAAGGAAGTCGTGGAGGCCTTTGAATGATGTTATATTCAAAACTTAATTGTATCGATTGTACTTCACCTTAAATGAAAAATATTTGAATGTCCTTAACAATTAGTGTGCTTTTTTTTTGAAAAATCATATCACTTTTATTGGAAAACCCTGTACATATATACATATGTTTCAATCCATGTAAATTAGTTATATGCATCTGTTCTTAATTTGAGCGTAGTCCTTTTTATTATAGTAAAAAGATCTGTTTATTTTCAAAACAAAAATTGCATAACCGAATAAAAGACAGAGAAATGTAGCTGAAAGTTGTGGCTGGCCGATATTGTCCATGATGTTCACTTACCATTTATTAATATAGATATGAATATACATATTTATGTATATTTCAAATTCAATTTTTGCATTTATTTCAAAAATTCGGTAAAATTCTAAAAAATTTAACGCTCTAAAATTCTTAGTTGCACAAGCATATGGAACATATAAACGCAAAAAATTTAAAATATAACTTTATTACATAAAAGTAATATTACAAATACATTTTCTTAAAATAATTGCATTATTTTTTTGTTGTAACAACTTGCTTCCTGAAGCGCCGTACAAGCACGTCGTTCGAAATCCCAGCCATAATTAAAAGGGCATTGCTGCAGCAAAAGATATCCATTGCGACAGTAATAGAAGTAGTTGCAATTCGTGGCATGAGGATACAAATCGGTCGTATATAGCTGGCATTGCTCTCTTGGATTGCTGAAACCAGTCTGTAAATATGGCATGAAAGGTCATTTCATTTTATTAATACGTAAAATAAGCGATAAAGAAAAAAATACTTGCACCGATTTTAATATAAAACATAAGCTAAAAGAAATAACTGAAAATCAAAACTATCTTGCCACCACCATTAAACGATTGTACAAATACGTTGACAATATCGACTGTCAATTGACCAAAACTCTAAACACTTACTCGACACCCAACGTTCTCCGCATAATCACATTTCCCTGTATTGGCATTGAAATGTAGCATAGAAGAACAGTGCATTGCCAATTGTTTGCCGCGATAACAAATAAAATAATCTGAACAAGATTTCGGATGTGGCACGAAAATCATTTGATATGGATTATCCATTAATGGACAATCAGCTGATATTATTATGACCATATCAACACCTGTTACGGGCGGCGCCATTGAAGTTGCAAGAGATCCACCTATCGCACTTGTGGTGCTGGTATTATCAGAGTTCATCTGGCTGAGCGCAGTTTGTATTGGTGCTGACGAGTTTAATATGGGGATATCACTTGTTGCTATTGCTGTAGAAGAAAATGATGTATTGGTTGTTGTGATCGTTGTAGCTTGGTTGGGTGCCGTTTGATTGGAGCTGAAGCTGCTTGTGTTGAAAAGTTCGCAATTGACCAGATCCTCGGGATCACACGTTTGCAACAATTCATTAAAATAATCGCCATCTGCGCATTCGCCCTCATAGGATTCGGCACCGGCACAGTAGATGTAATGTCGACAAGACGTATTGCTGCCTATAAATGCGTAATTTGGTTTATTTTCGCATGCTTCATAGATGTCGCTATGAACGCCAATTATGAAAGAGCATATAAAAAACACGTTGATTTTATAATACCATTGGCGACTAGACATCTTTATTATTTCTATAAAATAGTTTTTAGATATTTTTCCAATCGCCCAGATGTATAAATATATATTTGGTGTTATTTGGATGATGTGTAAGAAACAACTAAACAATTTTTATTCATAACGATATATAGGCGAGTGGTGTCAAAGGCATTCATTTCGATGCTGTTTGAATATTATGAAATGATGCCGTATGTAGATTGTCTGCAGAGTGTTGAGTGATTTCAATAAACTTCAATTCTTCTAAACATACGTTTATGCATACAAATACCTTCATAGCTGTACGTATGTATGAACATACAAGAAATAATAACTTGGCAAAAAGTGTGCTATCTGCATATGGCCAATGACATGTTTTTAATTTACAATAATCTGAGTTTTCTTCATCTACAAGAATATGTATGCCCTTCGAAATTATACTATGTACTTGTATGTAACAGCAGTATTACGTATAGTAGTGATAGTAGCAGTTAGCTTTACTAGCCATACGCATATGTATGAGGCATTAAAGGATTTAGGAGATTTTCTTATATTCCACATGATAAAGTACAAACAGTTTCATATGTTCAAAAACTGAGTGATCTTAGTCCAAATTTGTGAACTAGGCATCCTATAAGCCGCCTCATTTGTCGAATAATATCAAGAAGCCCGCGTAAGTATCTATGATCTTATGCCTTGATGATCGATCTTACTCCTCGATCTGGCGATGAACATGGTATAATGCATCTTTTCACGTTGAAACCCCATTCTGCATTCAATCATTTTTCGCGGCACTGTAGAGTCGATTAGTACGTCTTCGCCATCTTTCTCGAAGTGTCAAATTTCATTACGTCTCATAGGTAGCGGTATTGTCAACAATTTTCTGCCTGATATGGCAATATAGCATAATTTTTGGGAATTTAAATTAAAATACCCAACATTTATTAAGATTAAATATTATTATACATGTTTCCGTTAAACATATGCAGAAACTATTTAAACCCTTTTTTGAGATTTTATAATATATTAAATCAATTGATTTTTGAACTTTCAATACTTAATCAAAATAATAAATGTATTAGCTCTCAACTATTAAATGTTTTTTTTTTTTTTTAATTTTCAATTGAAAATTAATAATACCAAGCACTAAGTAGGATTTCAATCTGGCCGTCCCTCTTTTTCCAATTGCAAAACGTCAGACCTCGTGAACTTTGACAGTTTCCTGAGTTCAGGAGGTTTTGACGTTTAGCAATTGCGCTCTCCATTCCAGTGAGAGATGAGTTGGGCTTCTCTTTATCTCTGTTTGGGCGTATCAACAAGCACAAATAAATTCAAATTGCAATACTCTCACACTTTTCTGCACCAACACTCTCACCTTTCGAACTTGAACGCCGTCTTGATATCAATTTTTCTATTCAAGCCTTGCCCCATTGACGATGAAGTTAAAGCTGATCACATAGTTTTGCAAGCATACTGCATGCAATTGTCGGGATATAAATATTTTGTTATATTCACTTCGTGCAAAATTTTCAAGAATTTTAAGCGATTTCCATGCCAACGGTATCCTGAAACTATTATTGATTTGATTAATTTGCTGCAGCCTACGTCACGGCTGTCAATTTAGATCAATTTTCACAAGTAGTTTGTGTGATCAACTTGAAAGCAATTTCTTGAGCGTGTAACTGCAGCGTTAAGTAAACTTTAATAAATTGTAGCAATATGTAATTTTAATTATCCACTCTTTGCAATTTGCTCTTTATCTAAGAGGTTGTTTAAAGTTAATATACATTTGTATACATATATATGTATACCTAGGTATAGATTATTTTCTCAAGTACTTCCGTTACTGATTGTGTAATCTGAAGTAGGTTATACTATCTAAGGTAAAATATATTTACATGTATTTTTTGGTAGGCTACTTTACAACTATTATGAGCTAAGAGTCCAAATAGTTAGCTAACTTACTTCTTTACATACAACGAATAACTGTTTTACGTTTACATGGTGATGCCCTACGCAATGTCAATTATTCGATTTCTATCAGAAAGTTAGTACTTCCAAACGGTTCTAAAACTGACCCACAAAGTTATGAAACAAAACCGCTAGTTTAGTTTTATAAAATTAAGCAATGTACGCAAATAAAGCCACGATAAAATGTTTCAAATTAATTTATTATTTCATTTATTGTACTTAACTTGATAAAATTGTTGCAGTGAAATACTATAGCTCACCATATGAAACTGGCCTTTTCCAACTAGTTCAATTTCAAACTAGTTCAATTTCGAACTAGTTCAATTTCAAACTAGAAGCTTTTTTTTACTAACGCGATGTTTTACTGCAAACTAACTTCTTACATACATACTTACGTCCATATGTAAACATACTTGTATGTAAGAGTTTGTATGTACGCGAATTCCACGACAAGCCTTGACGGCGCTTATCAACTGGCTGTTATCTAGTGTCACGTATGTATTGAATTTCACTTTGATTGCAAATGCAATACAGAAAAATAGAAAATGTCGATATGTTTCTATAAATTAAACGTAACGGCCACTCTACTAAAATTAAATTCCATCGGAATGACTAATAGTTAGCGATCCGTCAGAATACTTGCGAATAGTTAACTTGACATGCATTTCAATTATTTTATCTAACACAATTCGAACTATTTGTTCTTATTTACATATAGGCATGTATTAAAATTACTGCTTTTGCACACACAATATATATTGTACATACATATGTATGTGTAATCTAAGTATTCATTAATTATTATTTTAGGCAATTGTTAATATCGATATTGAAAAAAGTACGTGTGTATATATGTACCATATACGCACATATATATCTGTATAGCTACTTTGTATTGTATGTATTATAGTTTTATTAACGATTTTAGTCAACCATTTTTATGTTCGCCTCGCTCCTTCAAAACATTTTGCCTGGCCAAGTAGCACACAAGCACGCCTTTCAATGTCCCATCCGTAGTAAAAAGGGCATTGCTGTACCGTTAGAAAACCTTTGATGCAGTAATAGAAATAATTACACTTTTGTGGATGCGGAAAGAAGTCGGTGACATGTGGCAAGCATTTATTCGCATTAGGTCGATCGATCTGAAATGAATTTTGAATGTGCATATATATTATTAATGCTATAATAGCAATTAGTATGCCGAACTTAAATGTTCAAAATCATTGGTCATAGCAAATTTTGCCAGTTGTAGACTATTAGAATAAATATCGGTTTAGATTTGGGTGATCATATTGGTTCCGACAAAATTTGAAACGGTTTTTTTAAGTCATCGATTTTTTCCATATTATAATTCACTGAAAATCGCGACATATAATATAATAGGTGAGAGAGCAACACAATTTTACTCGATTCATTTTTGTTTTTTTTTTTTTAATTTCGAAGCCCGGGACGCTTAACTCGGGACGAATGGTCAGCTAAGTTTAGGTAATTGGCTTGAAGAAGCTGAATGGGTACAAACGCTCATGAATATTAAAACAAATACAGTTAATCTGGATAGTTAGGCTGGATAAAAGGAATGTTGCTAAACATATTACTGGATATTGCCAAGAACTATTTTGCTATATCTACAACTCAGATTTTATCAGAGCTCTGAAACGTAAGAGCGCTTGAATACTTTCTCAAACTAATTAACATTGGACATTTAATCTAGACTAAGAATAAGTTATGGTTTTGTAACTTCGAGTGTACATATTTTACTACAAAGTAGTATGTTTGAACACTCACCATGCATTGCACATTTTCGGGAAAATCACATTTAGCGGTATGTATATTGAAGTGTAAGTTATCCGTGCAGCGCATTTCAATAGCTTGGCCATGATAACAAAGATAATAGTCTGTGCAGGACTCAGTGTTTGCCGTGAAAACGATTGTTTGTGAATCCTCAACAATGGGACACTGATCCCTTACTATTGGCGCAACGATAATCGGTACTAAAGTGCTTGTACTGAAATCGTTATTGGTGGTTGTTTGTGGAGATTGGGTCGTTGTTGTAACGGTTGGTCTCGTTGTAAAAGGTGCCGCAGTTTCTACCGGCTCTTCGGGTTCAACCGGGTCCGCCGGATCTAACTCGCCGGCGTCATCCAAAAAGCAATAAACATTTTCCTCGTCATCACAAGCATCACCATCGAAATATTGTCCTTCATCACATTCGCCTGAATAGGAATCATCACCATTACAATATATATACATTTGACAACTCTGTAAGCTCTTTACAAATGTGTCTTCGGGCTCATTTTCGCATTCTTCAAATATTTCCGCGTTTGTTATACGTAAGTAAGGTAGCAGGAAAATTAATACAATTAAAATAATTTGATACAGCGTTTTCTGCATTTTATTCAAAATTTAAAACCAAAAAATTGCAACAATTTATTCTAATTATTAATATCTGTATTCCTTTTATTTTTATTAAGCACTATCTATTTTATCTCAACACAATTCTTTTCAACTTCACGAACTTCTATTAACTGAATGCAGAGTCTGAGTGAACATTAACTTTATTACATACATTTGTACGTTTTAAGGTCGATCATAACGGAAGTTTTCAACATATGTATATTATGTACAATCAATACCTTTTAATAAAATCAATTTTCTTCTCTTTATCAACTGTTCATCATTACTTACCATATATTACTAACAGTTTGGTGAAATTAGTTCTTCTGCTCGGGAGCGAACAAAATTGGCCAAATGAAACTTTGAATGGAGTTGTACAAACAAAAATCCGTCCCTCGAGTAAATCTTTCATTTTTTATTTACATTTGTACTTACAAATATTATATTTATTATATACATTTGAATATGCTAGTTCATTTTTATGTTATATATCATATTAGACTCCCTCTTCAGAACAATTTCTGGACGTCCATATTTGACAAAAAAGACTCTTGAGTAGAGTTCATAGCCACAGCAGAAACTGTGTCTACATATGTGCATACTCGAATACATAAGACATACATACTTAAATATAAGTTATTCAAGAATTGAAGCATTTAGTTTTGCACATTCGCACATAATTTTTACCAATAACATCTTGTCGAGGTTAATGAGTTCAGAAAATAATAATTTTACTCAGTAATTATATTTCTTAACACTTAACATCATTTATTAATTAATTGACTTCAATTAGGAAAAAATAATATAAATGTACATATGTATGTACTATTGACATATGCTCACAAAAGTCAGCATCAGCCCTGATTCGCATCACATGTTACATTTTCTGGATAGTTACAAACGTCTAGCTTTACATCAAACCAAAGTGTCGGCGGGCAACGCATTAGTATAGCTTGTCCATAACTGCATACATAATAACGGTTGCAGTTAACTGGATCAGGAAGGAACGTACCTGTTTTCAAGTTTGCGCATGACGGTGATACTGTACCAGTTGTTGTTGTTTTAAATGTAGAGGAAAATATGGCCGGGGTGGAATCAGTTATGGTAGGCGTTGAGGATGTAGCTTTCGTTGTAAGACCCGTAGTACCGTTCGTTGAGGTAGTCACAACTGAAGTAGAATCAGTTATGGTAGTCGTTGAGGATGTAGTTTTCGTTGTAAGACCCGTAGTACCTTCCGTTGAGTTAGTCACAGCTGAAGTTGAATCAGTTATGGTAGGAGTTATGACTGTAGTTGTCGTTGTAACATTTGGAGATGTTTCAGGACGACCACTCGCATCGCATGTTACTTTTTCTGGATAGTTACAAACGTCTAGCTTTACATCAAACCAAAGTGTCGGCGGGCAATGCATCAGTATAGCTTGTCCATAACTGCATACATAATAACGGTTGCAGTCAACTGGATCAGGAAGGAACGTTCCTGTGTTTAAGTTTGCGCATGATGGTGGCGTTGTGCCAGTTGTTGTTGTTTCATATGTAGAGGAGGAGACAGCGGGAGTAGAATCAGTTATGGTAGGAGTTGAGGATGTAATTTTCGTTGTAAAGCCCGTAGTACCTTCCGTTGAGTTAGTCACAGCTGAAGTTGAATCAGTTATGGTAGGCGTTGAGGATGTAGTTTTCGTTGTAAGACCCGTAGTACCTTGCGTTGAGTTAGTCACAGCTGAAGTTGAATCAGTTATGGTAGTCGTTGAGGATGTAGTTTTCGTTGTAAGACCCGTAGTACCTTCCGTTGAGTTAGTCACAGCTGAAGTTGAATCAGTTATGGTAGGAGTTATGACTGTAGTTGTCGTTGTAACATTTGGAGATGTTTCAGGACGACCACTCGCATCGCATGTTACTTTTTCTGGATAGTTACAAACGTCTAGCTTTACATCAAACCAAAGTGTCGGCGGGCAATGCATCAGTATAGCTTGTCCATAACTGCATACATAATAACGGTTGCAGTCAACTGGATCAGGAAGGAACGTTCCTGTTTTTAAGTTTGCGCATGATGGTGGCGTTGTGCCAGTTGTTGTTGTTTCATATGTAAAGGAGGACACAGCGGGAGTGGAATTAGTTATGGTAAGCGTTGAGGATGTAGTTTTCGTTGTAAGCCGCGTAGTACCTTGCGTTGAGTTAGTCACAGCTGAAGTTGAATCAGTTATGGCAGGCGTTGAGGATGTAGTTTGCGTTGTAAGACCCGTAGTACCTTCCGTTGAGTTAGTCACAGCTGAAGTTGAATCCGTAATGGTAGGAGTTATGACTGTAGTTGTCGTTGTAACATTTGGAGATGGTTCAGGACGACCACTCGCATCACATGTTACTTTTTCAGGATAGTTACAAACGTCTAGCTTTACATCAAACCAAAGTGTCGGCGGGCAATGCATCAGTATAGCTTCTCCATAACTGCATACATAATAACGGTTGCAGTCAACTGGATCAGGAAGGAACGTTCCTGTGTTTAAGTTTGCGCATGATGGTGGCGTTGTGCCAGTTGTTGTTGTTTCATATGTAGAGGAGGAGACAGCGGGAGTAGAATCAGTTATGATAGGAGTTGAGGATGTAATTTTCGTTGTAAAGCCCGTAGTACCTTCCGTTGAGTTAATCACAGCTGAATCAGTTGTGGTACCTTCAGCAGTTGATTCCCCTCCGGGAGGTGTAGCTGATGTTGTAGTGTTGTTACTATTTGTCGTGGAATCAGTGGTAACAGTTGGAGATGTTTCAGGATAGCCATTGGTCGTACTAGTCATTGTCGAAGTTGCCTGGCTGGTTGGTGTTTCACTGGAGACCTCTATTGTGAAATCTGAAGCAGTTGCAATAAGTGTTGTTTCAGTTGTGTCTTCACTATCAGTGGAATAATCCGTTGGACTCGAACTTGTCGTAGACGATTGAGGCAATTCAGTACTGCTATCTTCAAAAGAGGAACTTGTTGTTTCATCAGTGTAATCATTTGTGAAGTCGCTTATTGTATTGCTGGTAGTACCAGAAGTTGTTTCGATACTACTACAATCATGTCCAGAAGTTGTAGAGTCTGACGAGATTGTGGTTGTTGCTTGACAATTGCAAGGGGGACAACGCCCTATTATACAGCAACTCAAAGCGTCGCTGTACTTTGCACCTGGTGGACAATACTGTTGTACATATTCATTATCGTAGAGTGCAAAATATCCAACACAATCCTCAGGATCAGGCTTTGTCGGCATTGGGAGGTTATATAGACAGCCATCCGATTGAGACTGGGATAGGACAGTCACAGTAGAAAAAAAATATACTAACAGTAGCGATACTAATATCATTATTTTGGTTTCATACAAATACTACAAAAAGGAATCAGAACGTCTTCTAACCGTTGCCTTGTTTACTAATATATTAATTATATGAATATTTCCGTCGGATACTTTTGATATAAATGAGTCTATTGTTGTATTTATAGTGAATTTTGTTAAAAACAAGCTTTTTTAAAAGCTTTCTTGGAATAATACAAAGAAAGTTTCTGTTTAATCAAAAGCAGTTAAGATAACACCAGAGTACTTCATCCTTTTTTTATATGCGTAGGTACTGTATGCACATACATATTTATACATTTGTGTGTATATATGTAGGTATTTGGTTTTAAATAAATATAGGGCTATTTTAAATTGGACATTATTAATTAAGTGGACCATTAAGTGGTGGTGGCATTAGTAATAGATGCTAGGGTGACGTGAATGAAGAAATTCCATGGTTTATAATCAAATATGTTCGTGGCATTCAATAATAATATTGGTTAATCCAAGTTCTCCATGGCTTTTGATACACGTGTTACACTCTGAAGATCTTGGTTTTGAATTGGACTACTGATATTTTTGTGGCGTTCATTTATGCCCTATTTAGGAGGTAAGATAGGATAATTGTCAACCAAGTTATCTAGCGGGTTAATAACCCAATGATTATCCTCCCCCGCCCAACCGACCAATGAGTAGACTTGATTGCGTAAGAGGTGTTATGTGTTATGCGGGGCCTAGTCTAAATAAGTAATATTTAATATCTATAATATCTAAAAGGACAACTACAATATACGCAGGGATTACTCTGGTTTGTAAACTGGAAATTGAGGGAGGTGTAATGTTCTAGACGTTCATATTAGAGCTGTGCAATTTGGGGGCGGTCGGACTATTGCGTTGTATACGTAAAACGGTATCGAGCGATCACATGTACATACGTTAAAGTTTCGGGTAGTGTTGTTATTTGTAGGAGCTCTGTGGTAATTGACGTATAATTTAAGAATAAAATATAATAAAGACAAAATTTGCAATAAAAATGTTTCTAGAAATGTAGTTTCATACACAATTGTTTCGAAACATTAAATCAAAGGACAAAATGATTTAATTCTAATGGCTTCACATAGAACTTTTGCTTTGACCGAAAACTTCAATGTATGCTTTGTTATGAGCTGAGAACATTATTAACATTCTCTGGTTTAAGTATGAATTGTCAACAAGAAAGATAGAATACAAGATTACGCCAGTCGCTATGTTGTGACTTAATACTTATGAGTTGAGAAGAAGAAGCATAGAACAGTATGTAAATTGTAAACAAAAACGTAAACACTTTTGTTAATTCGGGAAATATACTTACTTTATTAGTTAATAGTGAAACATATGTTAATAACGGGTATGTTGTACTCAGGTGAAATCATAGTGAAAGATTTTTCAAATTCAATTTTTTTTTTTTGGGAGCATTTAACATTCTTCTATTTACTTCACTACAACTTTTTCACCAAAAACTATTAATATAAGCTAATTTCACGAATTAACAAAGGTATTTCCGTTTTTGTTTAAAATGAACATATTGTTCTTTGCTTCTACTTTTCAACTCAAAAGAATTCCGTCACTACATGGCGGCATAGTGCAATTTGTTTTTGTTTAATTGACACATGCTCTTATATATATTATATACTTACCAATTTCTTATATTGTTTGGATGGCTCCACTTAAAATAGCCATACACGAAACATTCGAGTTTTCGATCGATATGAAATCTTTTCGCCGTACACAACATATATATCCATTTTGCGTTCGTCCTTCCAATAGGTAACCGTTACAACAACAACAACAACATTCGTCCTTCCATAAGAAAGCATGTGCCAAAATCAAGTGGATATTTCAGTGGTACTTTTTATAAATCTCCTATAAACTTATTAGAATATCATTTTTATGTATTTGACTGTATTTAGACAATAAATATCCCAAAATTTATTTTTTTCTATTAAATTTTACTTTAATTTTGTTGCTTTTTGTTTTCCAAACGACATACTTGTAGGCACACCGATCGTAAGAAATTGAAAATTTTCGTCAACATAGACTCGTATGCACACAAATCCATACAAGAGTAAATCTCTCTTGCGAATATACCGGTCGAACGCACATGAATGCCGTGTATGGCCACTTTTAATAAGAATCTGATGTTTGTTAATTTTCTCTTTTTGGTTAAATCTGGCATCTCTCATACGTGATGGTATACACACTAGGCAGAAATTACAATTGAGTTGAAAAATTTTCGCAGCACTCATCGTAATACTTACAGGCGAAGCAAAAATAAATCAAATTTGAAAGTAGGTGTAAATTTGATAAAGTTTTCAAAGAATATAAATATATAAAGAAGTTCTGTTTGGAAGTTATAGAAAAGATTGATAAAAATGGGGAGAAAAAATAGTAAGTTTTATATACATACGTACTTATACGCTTACGTATACAGATTGCTTTTTTATGTTGTGAAATTCCATTGAAAATATCGTACGATCTGTCACAGAAAATAAAAAGTCTGAAGCTGGTGGACCGCCCGACCAACAACCTGGCACATCTCAACCACAGCAATCTGAACCTAAACAAAAAAGTAAATATATGATTACTAATCTTAAAAATTTTGATATGTATCTATATTTATGGTATGTTCCATACTCATAACTTTTGTCTAGAGCCCGAACAACAACCTGGCACATCGCAATCAAAGCAATCTGAACCTCAACAAAAACGTAAATATATAATTACTAATCTTCAAAATTTTGCTAATATGTATCTGTATTTATGGTATGCTGTTCCATACTCATCACTCTTGTCTAGATATTTGGGGACTTCCCCGAATAGAGAATTTTAACATATTCATATTAAAAAACTTAATTGACATACAGCTGTGTTCATGAAAATAGTAGTGCTGATGGGTTCTAACTATAAAACAAACAAAAATTTAAATTAAAAATACAAACTACGAATTCAAATTTTAAAAGTAATTTCTAGCTACTTCTATTATAATATTTAAAAAAAAAACCAATTAACAATAAAAGTTTCAGTAAATGATTTCGACTGACTAAAACTGGTTGTAAAACCTCAATTTTTCAATACATCCACACACTGACGTTCCATAAAGTCTACTAGATCCTGAAAACCTTTCATGGGGATTTGAGTCCACACTCCTTGACCGTTCCCACGACAGTGGGTCTACGTAACCGGAACGGACCCGGATTTTATCCACATGTTTCTTAGTCAAAAGCGGTACTTTCTGGGGATCCTTTTTTTTAATTGTTTTCAAATAGTCTCCTACGATTTGTAAGAGTAGTAACCGACAATCCTAAATAATTTATTTTTAAAATAACTTTTAAGGGCTTATTTTCAACATATCGTATAATCTGTCTGTTCTCAAATATGCATTTTTTTTTTTTACATTTTTCCCCGCAAATTTCCGCTTTTTAATTGTATTTTATACCAATGCATATCAGTGTGAAGCTGTATCTATAGCTTCGATTCTCTGAAGCGCCAGAATTCTGCCGAGTTGACAGTCCTTGGCCGGATAAAAATCCGGGTCCGTTCCGGTTACGTAGATTCGACTGTCGTGGGAACGGTCCGTCCGTCTGTCTGTGCAAGTGTAACTGTTTTTTTTTTATTCAAGATATCCGGATTTCAACTCGTTTCGTCATACTGATCATTTATATATATATAATTCCATAGTAGATGGGCGTAACCGGACCACTGCCACGCCCACAAAACGCCATTAATCGAAAACCAATAAATTCCATAACTAAGCTGCAAATTAAGATACAAAACTGTAATTTGGTACAACGAATCGTAACAATAACGGCACCTGTGGTTTGAATCATTTTAATAAGAGGGCGTGGCTACACCCACTACTAGGTTTAATGTATATATCTCCCCAACAATTCATTATTTACCTAAAATTTCCACAGTACAAACATTTCGAAATTTCTTGCGCCAGCTTGAAAATAGGTGAAATCTGATGATAACCACACTCAATCTCCATTTAATTGTTTTGTTAAAAACTACTAATAGTACGATAAATCTACTAAATGCGCCAGAGATATAAAATTTTTCACCCGAGATGGTATGAGAGGCGATGAGCATCCTACCCACTTTTGAGTGAAATTACATATCTCCGGACCTTCTACACCAACCTACCTTCCATATAACACAACTTTAAATTCCATCTGATATTTTCACTTTCCAGTATACAAATTAAGCACCGATTAACGTTTTGGGATAAAACTTAGCACGAATATTGCCTTTATGGTATGCCATTTCAGGTTTTGTCAAAATTGTCAAAATCGGCCCCCAGATACCGGAAATGTGGACCCCAGAGCCTATGGCTGCCTCTACAAAAACTATCGGTCAAGGTGGGAGATATATTATTGAAATTATGAGAAAATCCTTTCTTCATAATAATATTGTATGTCTGTATGTCAAAAGTAGATTGAATCGAATGAATATTTCCCTTAGCTCATATACTTAATAGAAAGATTTTCGGTTTTCCTGCTGTCGTTATACCTCCTATATCGGCCAATATGTGTGTTATCCAAATTAAATTGAGTGAGCGTGTTTTTCTCCTAACTGTGCTTCGCTGTGCCTAAAATGGTAAAAATCGAGTGAAAGCTTGCACTAGCCTTTATTAAACTAACTAATATCAGGATTTTCAAACATCCGGTTGACTTTACTCCTGAGGTTGTGGGAAATGAAATTTAGAGAGCAACTGTTTTTATTTGTAATATGAATAAATGCCAAAAAATAGATAAAATATTGTCAATCTCCTATATACCTAATAAAAAATTTTCAAACTTCCGTATATATGTATATTATAACGTATACTATATATCGCTCAATATGTAAGAGATCTTAGCAAAATTAATTGAATGTATAATATTCTTTTAACCTTGCCGAAAATATGTGAAATTTTATTATACTACATATGTATAACAATTTCCATTACTCTAACAAACCACTAGCCTAGACCTTGGTCTTAATCTCATAACCCTAATATCATCAATTTCGATCTATATTAAATCACATTTGAGGATGATTTTAATATAGTAATATCGCTGACGGCAAGTAACATATAGTTGTTACAAAACCAACTGAGTCTATGCACTATAATATAACTTAATAAGATATCAAATTTGATCGTAATTCATTTCCGATTTCGTCGAGTAATGAATGTTGAATTCTTTCGCAACATTAAAAGTTGCAAGAGTATGCAATGTTCGGTTACACCCTGTTGACTTAGCAAGTCAGTATATATATGTTAGAAACAATTTTTAAATATGGTATAAGAAGCTGTTGCACTACTATTTGCGTGAACGCAACTACCATATACAAGTATGTAGTTGTAAATTACGTAATTTGTCTAAAATTCTTAAACTGAGATAAAAATTATGTATTACTCAAAGAATTATAATTTTGTTACTTTTAAAAAAAAATCGGCAACAACACCAACAAGGTCCCCAGCAGCAACAACAGCAGCAAAAGCAACAACAGCAGCAGTCCCGACCACAGCAACAACAAGGACCACAGCAGCAGTCCCGACCACAGCAACAACAAGGACCACAGCAGCAGCAAACCCGACCACAGCAACAACAAGGTCCGCAGCAGCAAAGCCGACCACAGCAACAACAAGGACCACAGCAACATGAACGTTCACAATACCAACAGCAGCAAACCGGGCCACAATACCAACAGGGTCCACAGCAGCAAAGCCGACCACAATACCAACAAGGCCCACAGCAGCAGCAAACCCGACCATGGCAACAACAAGGACCACAGCAACATGAACGTTCACAATACCAACAGCAGCAAACCGGGCCACAATACCAACAGGGTCCACAGCAGCAAAGCCGACCACAATACCAACAAGGCCCACAGCAGCAGCAATCCCGACCACAGCAACAACAAGGACCACAGCAGCAGCAAACCCGACCACAGCAACAACAAGGTCCACAGCAGCAGCAAACCCGACCACAGCAACAACAAGGTCCACAGCAGCAGCAGACTCGACCACAACACCAAAAGGGTCCACAGCAGCAACAAACCCGACCACAACACCAAAAAGGTCCACAGCAGCAACAAACCCGACCACAACACCAACAAGATTCGGAGCAGCAGCAGAGCCCACAGCAAACTCCAACACGTCAATCAAGCGTTTCACATTCGTCATCTTCTGCATCGCTTTCGTCCACTCTTTCTCAAAACAGCATATCACCTGGTACTCTAGGTATCAAGGGGGAAGCTGAAGCCAACTATTTAACGATGGACTTAAGTAAAATGCCCAATAAGGCTTACCATTATGATGTCACTATTACTCCAGATCGTCCTAAAAAATTTTTCCGAAATGCCTTTACACAGTTCATGAATACTTATTTGCCAGGTCATTTCGCTGGATTCGATGGAGTAAAGAGTTGTTACATGTTAGAAAATTTACCAAAACCAGTTTATGAAGGCGATGTAACGGTAATAATATTACACACATATACATTACCTTTGTATGTACAAATATTATTTATTTTTATGTGCAGATTACGGATTCCGCTGCACGACAAATTCAGTTTAAAATTGCGATTAAACCCACAGACAACATTGAAATTGATTTGGGTTCGCTACGAACGTAAGTCCGAGATTAATCGGGTTTTTTATCTCGTTTATAATTATTATAATCATTTCAGTTTTTTGTAATATTTAATCTTTTCTATTTCAGTTACCGTAATGAGCGGATTTACGACAAGCCAATGCGTGCTCTACAATGTCTTGAGGTTATTTTAGCAAATGGTTGTCAACAAAAGAGCATACGCGTCGGTCGTTCCTTCTTCACACGACCTAATCACACATTAGATCTGGATGGAGGTTATGAGTTATATACTGGACTTTACCAGGCAGCCATTTTAGGCGATGTGCCTTATTTAAATGTTGATATTTCAAATAAGTCATTTCCAATGGCCTTAAATTTAATTGATCTGTTGAATGTGTTGCGCATTGATGTAGGCCGCACTTTAGATCAACGGGGTTTACAAAATCTTAGTGGTCACCTTAGAGCTCTAAAAGTAATTTACAGTCCCCCACCTTCTTTTGGTGCTGCACCACGTTCTTATAAAGTAAACGAAGTTAGCAGAGAATCGGCAGGTTCTTTGTCTTTTAAAATTGACACTGGAGAGAAATTAACGGTTCAGAGTTACTTCGCTAGTCGCGGCTACAAGCTAAGATATCCTCATTTAAATTGTGTTGTAGCAGGATCTTCAGTAAGACCAAATTATCTACCGATCGAGCTATGCAGTATTGAACCTGGGCAAGCAATTAGGGTAAGTAAAATTCAATGCCAGGTTAGAAAAAAATACAAATATAGATGAATAACGATGACGATTTATTAAAACTCACAACCTAAATATCTAAAATTTCCGTTTTTAAGAAAAAAGATGGCAAGGTCCAAGTTCAAAAGATGATTAAGTTCGCTGCCACATCGACTGATGAACGAAAAAGGAAAATAATGGAAAAGCTCCAATATTTTTTGCATAACAACGATGTACTGTTACAAAAGTTTGGAATTAGTATCGCTAATCAATTCGTAAAGGTACCAACACGATTATTAAAACCACCGTCAATTGAGTATCGGTTAGGAAAACTCGTGGATCCGCGTAATGGTTCCTGGCGTAATTTAGAATATTTGCAAACTGGCGTAACATCGAAGAAAACTGGACATAAGTGGGCGGTCATTTATACTTCTTCCAGATTTTTGAGGCATGGCACTTTGTTAGACTTTTCAAACATGGTGAGTTTCGTTTTCAAATAATAATATTTAATACAAATTTTCGAACTGCACTTTAAATTGCAGTTCTGAAATATGTTTATTAATGTACATACATATATGCTCTTTCATTTAAAAAACAGTTTTTTAATGGCGCCAAACGAATGGGCATAAATTTGGATTCCGAAAGGGAGATACAAGAAACCAGAGACATTGTTAAAACATTGGAGGAATATAAAAGAAAAGATTACGACTTGGTTATAGTAGTGATTCCCAATTATGGTACATCGTATGCTGATATCAAACAAAAAGCCGAATTAGTTTGCGGGCTACTCACTCAATGTATCAAAGAACAAACTTTAAATCGACGAGTGGACGAACAATTAATTGGCAATTTGCTATTAAAAGTAAATTCAAAACTGAACGGATCCAATCATAAAATTTCAGCTAAATCCCATATTTTACTCGATCACCCCATGTTTATGGGGGCGGATGTCACACATCCATCACCCGATCAACGGAACATACCGAGTGTTGTTGGCGTAGCTGCTTCCCATGATTTAAATGGAGCTTCATATAACATGCAGTATCGCTTGCAAGAGTCAGCAAAAGAAGAAATAGATGATATGCAAAGCATAAGTCGTCACCATCTAAAAGTATATTTCGAAAAGCATAATTGTTATCCGAATAACATTATTTATTATCGCGATGGCGTGTCTGATGGGCAATTTAAGAAGGTGAATCATTTCGAAGTCAGCGCTATACGCGCAGTATGCAAAGAAGTAAGTGTTACGAGCTGCATTATTCAATAACATGTGACATGAAATGATATTTTCATATATGTAATTAGAATCTTTCTGTTTTGTATACACTAAGGCAATTTCATAATCTTATTACAGCTCCGGATTCCAGCTAAAATAACATGCATAATTGTGGTCAAACGGCATCATACTCGTTTCTTCCCTACCAAACCTAGTGGTGATAAATGGAACAATGTCTTACCCGGCACAGTTGTTGATCAAAAAATCGTTCACCCGAACGAAACACAGTTCTTTATGGTAAGCCACCAGTCAATTCAAGGGACCGCAAAGCCCACACGTTACAACGTTCTTGTGGATGATGCCAAATTTACAATGGATGAATTGCAAATGATGACCAATAATTTGTGTTATATGTTTCCACGTTGTAATCGTGCAGTTTCTTATCCAGCACCTGCTTACCTTGCGCATTTGGTTGCAGCACGTGGCCGTGTTTATATTGACGGGTAATGCTTTCTTTTGAATTTATATTTCATTCATTAACGTGTAACTTTTTTCAGACCCCCTCTAAGGCGTGCTCTTCGTGAAGAATATAATAAACGACTCATTAATCAATCCTTTATGCAAAATACACCAATGTTTTTTGTATAAAAATATGATTCCATATATATATACATACTTATATCCATCACCAAGCTGATTATCTTAAATACAATTTTTTTTTCTAACATACATACTAGAGCTTTTGGTATTCGACTAATCGGCCATAAATACAATTTTTTTTTCTAACATACATACTAGAGCTTTTGGTATTCGACTAATCGGCCAACCGAATAGGGCATTATTCGAATAATAATATTCGGTTTGCACTATTCGGATAGTCGTAAGTTGTGGATTATTCGATTAACCGTTCGTTGTCGACTATTCGAATAGTAAGCGTTCATTCAAAAAAACAAAAATCAAATTCGGATATTCGAATAATCGGCATTCCGGTTATTCGAATAATTTCAAGAGCCCTAATACATACATATATAAATGAGTATCTAAAGGATTAAAATATTATGTCAAATGTTGTCCTCGAAGAATGACAAACATGTTTATTATTCAGCATTTTTAAATCAACTTATACGCAATTTAAATAAAAAATATTATACGTATATTATTTGTTTTCTAACCTAAGTACCTGGAATAAAATTGACAGTACTTTATTAATGTGTTTCAGTTCAATCAATAATGAGTTATTTGCCAAAATTTTATTTTCGTTAAGATGACAGAGTTCAGCCGATTTCGCTAAGATAACTTATAACGAGTTGTCGTTTTAACTGATTTTTTGATTAGATCGTGGTTGCTAAAATCGAATGTGGGCAGTATTATCGCACTTGTTATTATTTGTATTTGCAATTGTAAATTCACACAGGTGATTCAGGTGATCGAAAGGTTTGTTTTTGTTTATAAAAATTTTACTTGTATCGATTAAAATACTTTCTATATTCGCAGTTCTGTATATTTTTGCATTTATGAAAATATAAAATATATATACTATATAAATATGCCGTTAATTTGTTATATTTTCTTAAAATCTACGTCTCATTTATTTCTCCCGATTTCAAATCTTTTGCATCCGAGGTTCGTGGTGGAGGTCGAAATTTACGATGTACTTCGTCATTTAGTCCCTCCCGATTACGTGCAATTTCTATTGCTAAAAACTGTATACGTACAACAAGAAGTGAATTTTCGGGTGTAAATTCTTTGGATGAATCTGCCCGTATTAATGTTCCGTAAGCGTAATCATCCAATTTATTGAATTTTTCCGCAAACAAGCGCCAACGAATTTTAGCATCTTCTGTTTTAAGGGTATCATCCGCTATGACATCTACTTTCAAATCAGGAAAATCTTCTCGAAATGCTTGGTATATTTGATCATCATATGGAGTCAGGTGCAGACATGAAGGGTGCACGCTTGTGAGAAGCTTCAATAAAATAAAAAATAAACTTCAGTCTTAGGTAATAACTATTTCCCAATTTGTACCAATAGTGTCTAAAACTTACATTGAAATATACCTCAGCGTGATCCATTGCCTTTAATGCCCACATCTCCTCAACGAGTTCATCATTGCCGAATTCTTCCCCGGGACGAGACAATAACGAGGCACCTTGCTAAAGATTTTTAACATTTATTCGATTTGTAGAATCTAGATGCTTCTTAAATAGCAAAACCGTATTTACCATCATCTCCATGTTTAAGAAAAGTTCTTCAAATTATATACAATAAATAACTAAGTAAATTATAATGTGAGTGCTCAGTGATGAAAATATAAAGTCGATAATTTTACATCGACATCGATATATGCTCAATATATCTCATATCGATAAGAATGTATATATACATATAAAATGCAGGAACGGTAGAAAACATCATTCAAAATTGCAATATATATTCCATGTAAATAGACTAATTAATGATAATACGAATAGAGATTGTGAGAGATTACGATTAAAAGAAAACTATACAACTGTAAATCTTTTAATAGAATTCGGAATTCTAAATAGTTCTTCTCTAAAAGCTTATAGTTGTTGTTGTGATCATAGAAAACGTTCACTAAGCTATTACACTACTCAACAAACCTGAAGAAAAATTTGCGCCTGATTTACTAAGTGGTCTGTGGGGTATTTGAGATGCCCCGATTACGAATTTTCCATTACGTACAGGTATTTTTGTTATTTTAGTAAATGATGGTGGCTTGACCTCTACACCCGTTGACTACAACACAAAAAATCCTAGGTGTTATGAAATTTTTGCTTTTTTCGGTTTTAGCAACCCAAAATTGGGAAAAAACAGTCTCTAACATCACAGTCGTAAACTGACTGTAAACTAGTATTATTTAACAACCTTAGATGAAATATACATCCGGGTCCGCTCCGGCTGTCGTATGAACAGTAACCCATCTAATCCTACTTTGTCTGAATCTATTAAATCTTACACTTTCCGAACATAATATTTTATTCACACAATTATAGCAGTAAATGATATAAAACACAATTCATATAATCACTTATATTTGAGTAGCTTGAATATCCCAATTTTCCAAAAAAAATATGCTAATCTCAAGATACAACTTTATGCAAGTGTATCTGGGTATAGAGTATAGTTTTAAAATATTGAAATGCACACGTATGTATATATATAAAACAACGAATACTTTCCATTTTGAAAGGAAAACATTTATTTTTATTCTAAAGCGGTATTCTTATAAAGATTAACTGCAAATTCTTAGGCTGTTTCCATTGGTTGCGCAGCAGTTTCCTCGGTATATTTGCCCTTATCTTTGCCCAATGCCGCCATGCGTCCCTTGCCGCGGCGGTCCAAAATTGATTTACGATCCTTGTCCAACTTTAATTTGACAATCAAACAATTGGAAGGGTGAATGCCAACATAAACATTAGTACCGTTCGCATTTTCCCGCTGAATCTTTTCGACATACACAACGAATTTCTTACGATACGACTGCACCACTTTGCCCACCTGATTGCCTTTGAAATGTCCGCGCACCACTTGCACTTCATCATCCTTGCGAATGGGCATAGAGCGGACATTGTACTTTTGACGCAACTCCTTGGAAAGTGGAGCCGACATCAAACGACGCCGAATGTGTGAGGGAGCCTGGAAATGGCGCTTACGATTCTTCCTGCGCGAAGAAGTGACAAATTTGTTTTGTTTCATGGTTGCACACGCTGTTGTTTACCCTGAAAAAAAATCAAAAATTAATTTCTTTAACTTGAACAGAATCACCGTAACTATTTGCTTGAAGCGATTTGCAAATATAAATATTTCATTCTTAAGTTGGCACAAAGTTAATCGAAAGATTTCTCAATTTTCGCATATTTTAAGAGTAAATCTCAATGGTTACACGCAAGGCACATATTCATTTGCGGTAGCAAAAGAAATGCATTAGTTCGCGAAATAGCAGGAATTTCTCAAAATTTACTCGTCTCTCTCGATATGTAAATTATTTTCTTTTTATATATTTTATTTGTCCAAATGATGGCGATAGATTTAACAAAAATTTTACAGAGCAAAACTTACACCAAACTAGTCGCGTAAAAACAACAAAAAGAAGGAGTTTGACAATCAAATTGTCGGAAGTACTAAAAATTTGGTTAAATGTCAAACAATTATATTCACATGAAGTTAGCTGTGGTTGCAATAAATTTAAAGACTCAATCATTTTTATTAATATGCTACAGGGCTTCTAGATTTATTATTATACATTTGAAGACGATTTAGTGAGAAATTCAATCGTAATAATCTGTCAATCACTGCCTTAGATTTCTAGTCTAAATAAATTTTTTTGAATTTGTTACACTTAAAAAACTATTTGTTTTTAATCCAAAAAGAATATTACTTTGACTGTAAGCAACCATTTGAACAGTAAGGGCCATTTACCTACGTTTACTGCCAATGCCAATTTCAACAAAAGATTTGTTGTGATATAAAAAAATATTGGAGACTAAAGAGTTTTGTTAACAATTTGTTATATAGATACCTCACAAGGCACACCGTTTCGCAATTTTATTGGCTTTCAATATAATTGACATTAATTAAACTATATTTATTAGGGATCTAAATGCATTTAAACTTGTTCACATTATTTATTAATGAACAATTTAATAGAAATTGTAGTATGATTTTCGATAATATTAAAAGACATAAACTAAAAAAATACTTTCATAACATTTTTGGCTATTACATACATATGTATGTACTTTTATTAATATATTTATGTTAGATATGTACAGCCATGTTGCTGGTAGCTTCTTTTGACAGCGGCAACTCTATTTTAATTGTGGTTTCAGCAACACTCCAATCAATTGCACAGTGATCAAGAATACCACATTCAATTAGTTCGCTTAAGTGATCTTGCAAACAAGCAGTTGTTTTCAGTTCGATTTGATCGTTCCAGAGTTCCTGTTGTTTTTACATTACTTTTGTTCAGATCTTTGATAGTTTCTGGCAGTCTATATTTTTCAATTACAAATCAACAGTTGTGCATAACTAATATAATGAATTACCTGAGAAAAATACCTTTGCGTATGGTAAGTTAAGAGATAAAAGAGCTCGAGAACATGCGTGACAACTTTTTTAATATACACATATGTAGAAGTAAATATGTTTAGTCTACATATATATACATATACATATGAATATATATAAATGTAGATATTTATTTTGTTCATTAAACGAAACATAATAGAATCTAGCTGTTGTAATCAAATAATATTTCATTTAGGTTGTTAACACGGTCCTGCGCCAGCAGCAATGTATGTCCAGTGGTACAGGTGCCATGTCAGCACTCACTGTCCTCACAGATGATGAGCGCGTAATGAAGGAGACCGGTGAGTAAATTATTCCATCGTTTATTATATATAACAGCAGTAAATAGTTGAGATGAAGGTTATCCTTGCTGCACGTTTGTTCATAAATACCTATGCATAAGTATATATGTATGTGAATATACATATATACATATGCATGTATGTGAATAAACACACTAATCTTGCTTTGTTTTGTCTGTTGATAAGTTACATAACTTCCTAAAACATCGGAGGCGCCAATGTATTTTTAATACAAAGATGAAATATGGACATACGATTTGTAGAAATTTTGCTAATTTTTATAAAAGTGATATTTTAATATTTTTTTTTATTGAATGCCGATATGGATGTGTACATTTAAATATGTATCTTCCAATATATGCGAGTATACCTAACTTCAGAGCATATGTAAATATATTCATACATAAAGGTAAACATGCTCACATATTTGCCTCATCATGCACATATAAACATAAGTGTATGTATGTAGAATATATACATACATACATATACTAGCTTCAATCTGTGCGTTTAACAATTTAAAATAATTGGTTTGTAAATTCGTTGTTATTTTCATTACCAACATATGCAAGCAAGAAAATAATTACGTTATTATATCTTGGGAGCATGCTAGTACGCGAATATAATAATAATTAGGATTCTCATAATTTCGTTGCCACTATGTTTTGCATTGTTATTCCCAACAGCTATTTCAGTTATTTGTATGTAAAGAAAGAGGAAATAGTCCACATCGGTAAACTTAGTTTATAATTTTCTCCGTCAGGTGGCGTTGCTTGTTTATTGTAACTCAATAAACGAGTAAAATAGTTTAACGCTGTTGGCCGAGGTTGATGAGAAGTTGCGAGAGAAACAGTTGTGAATTTGTGAAATCATAGGTTCGGATCCTGATCCCGGACTTCTTCGAATTTTCTTAGTTCGTGGAATTTTTATCCGTCGTAACATGTGCATCCGACTTGACATTATTTGAATTTTGAAATTAAAATTGTTTGAAACTGAAATACGTTTAATTTAATAATGAGTTTTAGGAGAAGTAGATATTTATTTGATGTTTGACGGGTACAGTTAGTTCCAAACTTGTTGTATTTTTCACAAGCAGTCAGCGGTTTAAATTTCATACAATAATTTAAACAGCGTTACACTTGTGATATAGCAAATTAAATGAACGCTGCTGCCAACGTCTCCGTGTTGTACTGTTCTAGTGCGCTGGATGTGCGTATCTGGCATGCGGGTATGTTCGGCACTTTCCTTGAGAGTTGAATTGAGACATTGTTCAAAAGCGCTCAATTCGTAGTTGGGAAGTTGACAAGTTATTTATTTTCAGATTTATTTATTTTTATGCAATGCTAGAAAGGACGTGATATATAGTTTTTTGTAGCTAAACATCGCGACTTAGCTAGAATTAAGTAGATGTGCAAACACCTTTGCTGCGGTTATCTTGAGCGACAATCGCGTTCATAACAGAAAAAGTTAAAACGTACATGTATGAATACATATATGTATATGTATTTATATGTACCTATGTACCTATGTACATATGTATGTATTGTATATGTACACATATCAGAACAAAAAAATGTTAATAACTTATCACAAAACAGATTTTCACAAACTTTTATAGATCGTTTTGAACCCATAAAACTGGTTAAGTGTGAAATCCAAATGCTATTTTTGATATCAATAGCTAGATTATTAAAAAATATGAATAATTATACCAGAAATACCTTGCTATATGTGTGGTGGTAATTCTTCACCTATTTACATAACTATTAACAGTAATTCTTAACATTATCGTACGATAGATATACGATATTACATATTAGATATAATACGCAAGATATTTAAATTGTCTATGAACATTTACGTGCTCTTTAGATTCATCTCAAAAATACTGCGGTTTCGCATTTGATTAGTAAACAAGAAAAAAGTAATTAAATAAATAAAATAAAGTGAAATATAAATAAAAATAAAAACTAGAATGATTTTGATAGTTGAACAAAGAGAAGTTAATCTTACGGCAGACACTCGTCGGAACGTTGATAGAATTTTGAAATGCATACATATACGCGCAAATTTGAGAGCGTGAGAGCGTTTTGATGGATGCAGCAAATGGTTTAAAATCCTTCAGCCAATCAATGAAAGAAACTTGGTTTTTCAAGAGAACAATGCCACCGTCGACGTTGCAGTTAGAAATACATAAAGAAAGCCCTCTTGTGAATTTTGAAACACGTCCTACTCCATACAACTTGTTGAAAGCCCACAATGCTCGAAAATTAAGAAGACGTTTCCCAAATATTTGCAACATTTTGAGAATATTTTGCATTTTATCTCTACTTGTTTTAAGTGGTAAAGGTTCGTTTAGTGCTTTAGCGATTATCAAAAATTTTCATCGATCATGCTCGTCACAGGGCAGATTTCAGGACACTGTGCCTAGTGGCAGAATTAGTCAAGAAGTTGTACTTCCAGACCATTATTGGCTGCATGCGCTGCCGTCAAAGCAAGAAAAGCTCACTGCTAAGTTCCAAATAATTGAGAATTGGTGGATTTTAAACCGCATGTTCAAAAACTTTAAACTTGATCGTCAACAGATTTTAAAAGAACCGTTTTTTCAGTAATTAGATCGATAAGTAATTGTTTGAATGCGATGTTTCTGTTTTCTTATTAACTGTCAAGTCTTGT
The DNA here is from genome assembly GCF_042242935.1 of Bactrocera oleae. Taxonomy (NCBI): domain Eukaryota; kingdom Metazoa; phylum Arthropoda; class Insecta; order Diptera; family Tephritidae; genus Bactrocera; species Bactrocera oleae. The sequence goes on along the minus strand of NC_091540.1, from coordinate 13,730,129 downwards.
TATCCCTATATACATATATTCCTGTACAATCTGAAATAATATTTTTGTCTGAAAGTCTATGTATGAACTGATTTATATATTATTGAATTTCACCCAACCGCACCCAACATCAATAAGAAAGCAAATTTAATACAGATATGACGAGAGCATAAAACACTACAACATATTTGACTCATTCTTCAAATGCATTAAAGTAGTAAGTAGGATAATAGTGAATAAAATTTATAAAGTAGTAGAAAGATTCCTGTGGAGAGCAGTCCCCACCATTTTAACCCTGTGCGCCGGTTTTTCTCTCGGCGCTACTGCATACATGTTAGAAATGTTTTGTTAGGTCGTTTAGCCGCTGTTATTTTTCTCAGACACTAGTCCGCTAAACAAACATCGCTGAAGTGAATTTCCGAACTGGTCTGAACGCTACGCAAAGCTGTTTTTTGTTATAATTACACACACAGTGCTATATTTATACTTGTATCGTATTCGTATATTCATACACGTGTCACATTAATAAAACTGCTAAATTATATTATACATATTGGTCTACACATGCACATACACTATATCGAAATATTTATGAATACAAATACACGCCATAAAGCAGACTATCTAATCAGTTTACATACCAGCATACTTGTGTGATTGACTTTGATTGGATACCAGACTTAACTAAATTCGTCCCTTTTCTAAGAAATGAGCAGTTCACTTTACTTTAGATATGTGCTAGAAGAGACTAAAACAAGTATGAATATAATAGGGTGGTCTCTTATTCTTTTGTAAAAGCTTTTATAACGGTTGAGTCGAGTGTAACTGATCGCCATTATTATCCGTTTGGCATTAATTGCGACTACTCATAACCAATTGAGCGCTTGTTTGTGTGTTCTCTTTGAAAACTGCACACGGTTTTTTGCCGATATGTACTAAAAATATTTATTGTGTTAGATATTTATTAGCAATCAAAAAGTGTGTACATACATATGTTTGTATTTGCAAGTGGGTGTGTGTATATATGGTATTATAAAAATTTCATGCATATATTTAAATGTGTACGACAATGATGAGTTCCCAACAAGCTAGAAAATTTGTATATATACACATAAAAACATTGTGTAGATGTTATATGTACATACATATACACATATAAACATATGTATGTATGTATATAAGTAAAGAGTATAATAGGAGGTATACCAACAAACTAGATTGATTACATATGTATGTATGTATGTATTTATATATATATAGATTTTTTATTTCGCGATGCATACCTCAAAATTAATCTATTCTATTCTACATATGTAGACGCAAAATGTGGGCTTGTCTGTAGAGCGAAGCATATGACGTGACTCGATCATCTCATTTCTGTGCAACTTCGTCTAAATTGATTATTTTAATATTATAGCCATTTATTTTTTATTTTCATAAAAAGCGTATGTACATTACATACTTACATACATACTACCGACAATATTTACATTAGTTGCGTTTGGCATTACTTGTATACTAAATTCATATAATAATGCTTTGTGCAAGAATACAAACGATTTGACCAAATTTCACGCGAACAAACCAAAAAAAAATAACATTTTCACGTATTTTTATACAAACAAGGTTCGCCAGTGCATGAAATTCGACCAATAGCAAATATAATTTATTAACAATGTTAATAATATTTCAATTTAAAGTAAAGAAAGTTGTAGAAAACAATTTACAAAAATAAATTAAAAAAAAATAAAATAAAATTTATAATTCATTCATTCAAAATCATTTGTAGTGTTTCTGGTTTTGTCATGTACTTCCTTGAATGAACAATTGAATCAAATCGACCAATTTGTCAACCTTCAATTGATCACAGTTATTATTCAATGAATCGCGTTCAATTTTCAGTTGATCGCGTTCATGCTTTAATGAAGTCACAATTTTGATAATGCGACTTTGCACTACATTTTGCGCCCGTCGTAAATTGTCAAACAAATTCTTATACGCTGCCATCACGAAATCGAATCGCTTGTTAAAAAAATTTAATCATTTCTTATTAGGTTGTTGTTATTGATATTGGCGATTCAATCAACTACATAAAATTGACCTTGAGAAAATTGTTTTCAAAAAATTAACTATCTTACAATGCACTTGAAATTAATCTAAAAATTTCTAACTCACCAAAATAGCACGACTGATATCGAAGCTTATTTCCACTTCATTTCAATGTGCGTTAATAATGTTATTGTAACAGAATTCAGTGTTGCAATACGCAAAGTCCAAACACAATTCAAAGTGGAAAAAAAAAAATTGCAAACACAAATCCGCCGTAAGCGGTACACAATTAACTTAACCAGAACAGCGGCGAAATATACTTCCGTATACGACTGTGTTAAGTGTGATGCGCAAAAGAGAAATAACATCGACCAATGAAAACGCGCCGCCGCGCTTGTTATTGTGGTCGCAATATTTGCGCCAACTCATTTTTACCTGTGTTCTCGTTGACGTACTAACGTTGTGCACTTCTGCACGTCTTCTTTTTTCTAACGGCTTACATTTCATCAAACGTCACAGTCAAAAACGGAACACAAACTTTTTTGTTAGCGTAATTATATATACTCTAGATCTTTATTATCGCCTTTAAAATAGGCTCCTTTTGAGCTAATACAAGTTTAATCTAATTTTCCATACACTTGTGATAAGCTTCGCCTAGGATGGCCTTCAGTACCGCTCCAGTGAATGACTTTTAATGGCTTCAATGAACTTATGACGCATTGCCCGAAGCTGATTTTTCAGTTATGAAAACAGAAAAAGTTCACAGGTACCTTAGTTTGGCGTATTTAGACTGAGTAGTATTCCTTATTAAACCTTTGACCTTGTAAAACGAATTTATGTGCATCACAACACGACAATAAAAGAAGTCCGACCGATTTTTATGTGTTTTTTTTTGCTTTCAGCTCATTTTTGGAGCGCAATTCGCAAGTTTGTTGAACAGTTTCGACGTCATATGCATAAACCCATTTCTTGTGACCAGTAATTCTGTTGTCAAGCATCTCTTTTACCATCACCACTCGACGTCGTTTTTGCAAAAGATTCAGCTCTTTTGTTACTAGTTTAGCATTGACACGTTTCTTAAACAAAACATTCATTACATTATGTAAATCAATATTTTTATAGTTTCTTGTGTTCTTACGTAATTATTATGTTTTATGTTTTTACTTCGTTATTAGTTAAATATTAATTTGTTTCACAAATTTTTTTTTAGTTGCAAAATTGGCACAAGAACAAATCGCTCCACTTGTTAAAAAAATGGACGAGGAACACAAATTCGATCCTTCAGTGGTGAACGCTGTCTTCGAGAATGGTTTAATGGGAATTGAAGTGGAACCAGATTTGGGAGGCAGTGGCTGCAATTTTTTGACTACTATTTTAGTTGTCGAAGAGCTGTCAAAAGTTGATCCGGCAGTCGCTGCTTTCGTTGATATCCACAATACTTTGGTTGTCTCTTTAATGATGAAAGTGGGCAGTGAAGAGCAGAAAAAGAAGTATTTACCAAAGTTGGCGCAAGAGTATGTGAGTATTGTGTTTAAAATTTAATAAACGTACTTATTTGATTGATAATGACTCAGTTACATGACAGACTAAATATTTACAGATTACGACAGACACATTTGATTATAAAACTATTTTTTTTTGAAATAAATACATATGATAGAGTACATACTTAACGAACGGGGCGTAGATTCTTATAATAGCTAGATCCATATTGCAAAAAAAAATTTTTTTTTGTACTATGGTAGAGTCAATACTGCATATCTGGTAATATAATTCACGTAATAAAAGCATGTCAGCTGTCAATTTGTAATTTGTAAATTAATCGTGTAACGAGCTTATAAATATCAAGACATACCTATATGTAAATATTAAATAAAAATTATTTGCGTTTCTAGGCCGGAAGCTTTGCTTTGACTGAGCCTGCGGCTGGTTCAGATGCATTCGGATTGAAAACTGTTGCAAAAAAAGATGGCAATCATTACGTTATTAACGGCACAAAAATGTGGATTTCAAACTCCGATGTGGCTGGCGTTTTCCTTGTATTCGCTAACGCCAAACCGGAAGCGGTAAGTCATTTACTTACTACCAAGCTGGGTATATAGAAAATTTTACAAAATATTTTAAATTTTTCTTGGGCTTAGGGCTATCGCGGCATTACCGCATTCATTGTCGATCGCGATACACCCGGACTAATTGTGAATAAGCCCGAAGATAAACTGGGCATTCGGGCGTCTGGTACGTGCATGATAACCTTTGATAACGTACGCATACCCGAAGAGAATTTACTTGGTGAATTCGGTCAGGGCTACAAATATGCTGCTGGTTTCTTAAATGAGGGACGCATCGGTATTGGCGCGCAAATGGTGGGTCTTGCGCAAGGTTGTTTCGACCACACCATTCCCTATCTCTTAGAGCGCAAGCAGTTCGGTAAGGAGATCTATGATTTTCAATCAATGCAACATCAAATCGCTACGGTAGCTACAGAGATCGAAGCGGCCCGTTTGCTTACCTACAATGCTGCACGTTTACAGGAGCAGGGCAAACCTTTTCTCAAAGAAGCCGCCATGGCCAAGTTTTACGCATCGGAGGTAGCGCAACGTGCCACAATTAAGTGCATTGACTGGATGGGTGGAGTCGGCTTCACGCGTGATTTCCCACAGGAGAAATACTATCGCGACGTTAAGATCGGCGCCATCTATGAAGGCACTACCAACATGCAGTTGAGCACTATTGCTAAAGTGATCAAGAAAGAGTATGCCAAGTAAACTAAACGGTACAATGCAATACTTGTACAAAACAATACAATAGCTTATTGTGTTTGAGTTAAAAGGCGGGTGCAATATCGTAACAGAAACCTATAGTGCATTTATTAGTGAATTGAGTGAATACCTATGATAATTTGTGGCTTTCCATTCACATCTGCTGCAACCTCAAAGCGACATAGGCATACGCTCAATTCCAGATTTACTTGTATATATGTACATATAAACAAATAGATATTATTATAAATGTATGTAACAGTAAAGGCGTATTTTTGAAACTTTTTTTTTATACACGTTTCTCAATTGTTATAAGTTAAATTTATGTAGTTTGTAAAATGTGTGCATTTATTAAAGCTTAAATATATAAATATAAATAAAAGAAATAAAGTAAATAACCAAATTGAAATGCAAATATTTTTTGAATATATATTATGAGAACTTTTTAGTACAAAACATTACAACATTTGTTATTTAAGAACATGCTTATATATCTACTATGTGCTGCTTAGTTTAACGGCAGTCTCTATTAGTGCGTTCACAACTTCTACGAAAGTTCATTTTACGGTATTATTTGGTGAATCGTTTCGCTTAAGATTGCCAACTAAGGTTTGTCATCGCTTTCGGTTGTGGTAAATGCCGCAATCAGCACATTCACTACAGTTATAATAAATATACCAAAAATTAGAAGCTCCTTTGTGTAGATGTAACGTCGATCGCTCTTCTTCAAGTGACGCTGAAATAAATAGATTTATAGCACCTACATAAATACATCTAAGCGAATGAAATGTTTGTGCATTACTTATACCTTAAAAATGAGTGCCAGACCTACGACAACCTGAAGCACTAAAGAGACACTCACTAGTCCCAGACTGATATAATAGGTCGGAGCTTTGTTATTGTATGTAAGTAGAAACCGCAGCTGATTAGCGTTTGCTGACAATAGCGCAATGTCCATCAAACCTTCAAAAATAAATATTCGTCTTATATAATAAAGTTTTTACGTTTAGTTTACAAACCTTCCGCTACGTTTTTATTCCCTGCATAGTCTAAACTGTTCATACGTCTAAGCGCTGATTTATCCGTTACGACAACATCGGCATCGTAATCGCCGCTATCATTATTGCCAACATTGTCATTATTATCAAGCTTATTCTCCGCAGGCAGATTTTGAGATTCCGCATCTTCGACAATAGTTTTGGTTGCAGTTTTCAATTGTATCACTTCGGCTGTTTTTGCACTTAGTTTCGTATCCATCACAACGATTAATGTAGCAACATTTATTTTGATAACAATTGATCATAAACAATAACTTTATAATAGAATAATATTAACTAAATAATACAAATTAGTTGTTTTCGATCGGTTGACAGACAGCTGAGTGATTTGTAAATATACAATTTCATTATGAACATTACAACATCGGAACAAGTGCATCAATATGTATGCACGAATGTGTCCAATTTTATAATGTGATTTTTTGCGGTTTCGTGTTAAGCGATAAGCGGACTTTAGTTATTCAGCGTTGTATTTGGTATCTGGCGGCGCCTAAGGTTATGCAAAAGATTTTGCGCTTCTGTAACTGCATGCAGTTTGACGATGGGAGCTTTCCTTTTTTGTATACTTGTTGGATCGGCGTATATTATTAAGCTTCCAAAGCAAGTGTATGTATGCAGTATATGCACCTATGCAAAATTAAATAACTAAAGGGTGATGCATTCCAAGGTGCCCTACTTTTTTGAAGAAAAAAACACAGAAAAATTTAAACACAGAAAGATTAAATTTAATGAATACTGTTTATCGTCATTCCAAAACACATTAATTGGCAATAATTTTTTGAAGATTATCTCTTTTAAATGTTGGCCGCGGGTACGTATCAGATTGTCCATTCGTTGAGTTCCATTTTCGATGACTCGTTCGAGCATTTCGGCTGGTAACTGGCGAATGAAACGCGTGAAGTTTTGCTTCAAGGCAGGAAAAAGTCTAACGGTGTGATATAACACGATCTTAGTGGTCAATCGACCGGCCCAAAACGTGAAATTATCTGCTCATCGAAGTGTATTCTCATTAAACCCATTACGTGATGCTATGTGTGGGAAGTGGCACTGTCTTGTTCAAACCAAATGTCGCCGAGATCACGAGCTGCAATTTCAGGCATCAAATAGTTGTTTATCATCGCGCGATAACGGTCGCCATTGACAGTACGTTCTCACCGGCATAATTTTTGAAGACATATGAACTAATGATTCCACCGGCCTACAAACCACATCAAACCGTAATTTTTTCTGGAAGAAATGGCAGCTCTTGAATCTCTACAGGTTGCTCTTCCCAAATGCGGCACTTTTGCTTGTTTACATACCCATTGAGCCAGAAATGGGACTCATCGCTGAACCAAATTTGGGTCGAAAGCGCGCGCAACACATTCTTTACAGAACAATGAATCGTAATCTCACGTAATCTGTCAAAATAGGCTATTGAAGAAAGTATCTCTACTTGGATCACCTGTTAACTAGCTCTAAAAAAAAAGTATGTGGATCATTCCATCCAAAATTTATATTAAAAAATTCTTTTTTCGTGTAAAACAATTTTTTTGTGTTCTTTGAGACAAAATATTGGACACGTATTTTTTTATTTCAATAAAATTTGAAAGATTTTGAATGAATGTTCAAAATTTTAGGGCTCGAAAAACCTGGATGGTTTTTCCAAGAACAAAAAAATGTATGTAAATTTTGCATGGAATGACCCATATATTATATATAATATAAGTTTGTCTTATATAGTCACAAGCTTTTAAAATTACCCTGCTGAGGTTTGCTACTCGACTTTTATATGCTGCACTTTTGCTGGAAGATCAACAATGAGAACAATAAATAAGTAAGCATAAGTAATTAGTTAGATACGTTGGACTTCCGCTTGCAAGGTTAACGGAATTTGTGAAAGTTTGCACATAATAAATAATAAATATTAAGGAGAATGTATGACACTTTTGAATGAAGCATGTAAACATATATGAACAACTTGCCACAAAGAGCTTATCTTTTGCTGTAATATCTATAAATGTATGTATATGCATGTATGTGTGTCTTGCTTATCAAATACATTGTATGTTTGTATGAAAATGCAAATGCAAAAATATAATTTTTATTATTGTGCAGCTTGTGCAGCACCCAAAGCTGATTTTACACATATTTGTATGTATATATGTATGTAGATACAATCGCATGCAAATAATATACAGTTGCTGACCATAAAATATTTTCAAAACTTTTAAAGGAACTGTCAGCAACTTCAATTGACAATAAAAAAGAATCATGGAACCTAAACTCGTAAATAGTATACTATTATAACTAAAAATGCATATCAGCTAGCATTTTGTTGCAACACCTTTATTAGCGTGTACTACGCTGCCGTACTAAGCCTTTTACAGACTGAATTCAGTATTGAATACCACGCCTCTTGCACTTTTTGCCATAGTACCTCCTTATTTCGTGGTTTACTGGATCGCAACTTTTCCTTTACAATCTTCCACAGGTTTTCAATAGGATTTAAAGATTGCGCCGGCAAAGTCATAACATCGATTCCTTGATACTGTAGCCAAGTCCTGACCACACCCGTGCTATGTTTTGGCCCATTATCATGCTGGAACTGCCAAATAAAAAGCATGTACATCTTCTAAAATTTAAGGTAGCGCTAACCGTAACCAAAAATATCCCCATATCATGCTATTATCACCTCCGTGTTTGAAAGTTTTGGTCGTGTGTTGGGGATTCATTTCATATCTAACATATTTTTTTTAGATTCATCGAACCAAGGAATCCTTGTTCGGTCCACCGGTCCAGTTAACAAGCGCTGAAGCAAAAGCAAACCGATTGTTCCGTTGTGTATTTTTTGTCTACATTGAAACTTTCCGGAACAACCTTCCGAAGAGATTCTTCTTCACAAGGCGACGCGCAACAGTTCTCGAAGAAGTTTCTACACTCAATTATCTTTGGATAGCTACAGAAAACTTCAAAATACCGCGTTTTGATAAAGTCTCTATGTAATTGTCATCCAGAGACGTCGTTTTTCATGGCCGTCCCCTCAATTCACTTTCATTCGGACGTTTCAAAGCAGTAAACACAAATTTTTGGGCTCTTTTTATAATTTTGTCTATTTTTCTTTGGATATAACCGTTATTTTGCAATTTTTTTTAGAGCTTCAGCTCTGCCGCTATGCAATGCTTTCCCCGGCTCATTTCTTCTACAAATAATACTTAATTATAACAAAATGTCAAGTTGTAACAAATATCCTACAGCTTATATACTTACAATATAGTTGTTAACAAAATATTATATATTTTGATTTCTTGTTTCTATATTTTTGACATGATAACAAAAGCACACTTTTGCTTAATTTGAACACAAAGATAACAGTAAAATGTAACAGAGCTACCAGCATGTTGTTTTAAAAGACAAATATTGTAGGCATCGATTACAGGCAAAACAAATCCGAAATCTATCTGACATATAATTATGATTGTTAATTATTTCGGAAACAGCTATTTGATTTTATTTTATTGTCAGTCACTGTATATACACACATACATACATATTGAATACCATGCCAACGCTGCCTACCATTGGCCGATAGTTATTATGCGCTAACGCGCCGGTCAACAATCGCTTGTTCTGTGCCGTCCTGCAGCCAACTGAGCTCAGTACGGGTTTGACATCAGAGTGCAGCAAGGCTTTTACACACGTACTTGCATATTTCTAGGCAGCGAATGGCTATTGCTGCCATCGATTTTTCATACATTTCCGGTTGAGAGTTGTTTTAATGTGTAAAAAAAAAGTGAGTAAGTGTTTTGCATAGCTGATAGAATTTTTACCGTGTTCGGGATCAGCTGGGGCAAACACAAATATAATAATAGCAAACCGATTGAACCAATACGAGCGTTATTTTCGTAGCTCCTTTCGTCGCACGTTTGACGCGCTGTATTCGGGTCTAATAAGTCTGTCTAAAGAGGGAAGACGACACGCACGTGTTTGTTTAGATTGTGAAACACTTTGAGACGAAAGCAACTGCTCTCCGAAATCATAAAATAATTAAATTAACAAAACTCCGAATTTATACAATTTGGTAAGAAATTGGACTTAAGTAAAAATATCAGGGAGCTGTAAGTAAGCAGTTAGTACACAAGAACAAATAAGAAAAAATTTAACAATTGCTATATTTGGAAAAATCGATAGTTTCCTTGACTAACGTAAACATTACCGTGTACGGTAAGTGCCGGATATCAAATAATTATAGAATATAATATATTTATAGAATATAATAACGCCACGACCACCTGGCGTAAGTAAGTATTTTCTTTTTGTATTCAAATATTGCGGTTGTTGCTGCATAATTTATTGCATTTATTATAATATTAATTCTTTCTTTAAAATCTAAATACTATACATGTATGTAATTACAACAACCACACAGTGGCTCCAAAATGGTTGGTAATGTCTAGCTCTTAGTTATTTTGTTTTACAATTTTACAAACGTTGCTTGTTAATTAAATTAATGTTATCGAGTTTTGCGCAATGCAAAATCGTATGAACCGAAGTGTGTTTAATTGCTTGTACGATGGAAAGCCAACCAGGCGCGGTGGTGCGTGTGATAGATTTGTTTAAATAACAAAGAAGAAATTATTGATTTTAATATTTGCAGCTACCATGCATACATGTTGAACATGTGTTTCAAAAGCAAAATAGCAACAATTCGAGCAACGATGCTTAAATGTGAAATTATTTTTACGCTTCAAAATATTAAAATTATTTTTTAATTTCGTATACTTTCGAACAGTAAATACAGCTATTACGGCCATTATTACTTAATAATGATGATATGTTTTTAAGTCAACTGATGTGTAAATAGATAAGGTTCCATTCATACACAGGTGTAGCCATTCGCCGTCATTACTTTTAAATGCATAGACAAGTTTCTGATGAGAAAGTGGCCAGATGTGCATATTTGTTCTTGTTAGAAGGCTTATTTACAATACAGTCCTAATCAATTTTTATTTATTTATTTAATGCTGTATGCATTTGTACGAGTGTATAGACATCGATCGATACAATACAACGAAGAGTCTGCTGCAGGTTTGGCGTTTCTCAGCGCAATCGATTGACGTGATGACTTGTGGTTGGTGTACCGCTAGCCACTAGTAAAATGTTGTCCTTCCTGTTTACATTTTATTTCAACTAAATATCTTTTTATGTATATGTTTATATTAAAAAAAAACTTTTTTTTTGTAACAACTATTGAAAATCCATGATCATATAAAACCATTACAACAAACACTTAGTTTTTCATGAAACTTTTTCAATTTTTCAGACAAGTAATCGTTGGCTTTCTTTTAATTAGTAAACAACCGAATAAACTGCATTGAAATAAGTCGCTGTTAGACTCTAAATCGTCGTATTTAGTAGATGTTGATCGAAAAAGTGTCATTAAGTTGATACTCGACGTGTAAAGTTTTATATAGAAACATATATAAATACTCAGTTTGCAATTTGTAAATAGCTTGAATAAGTCATTCGATATTCGTGAATAGTTGAATTAAGATGTCAGTCATGACGCCGGAGAAATCAATTTTAGCATACTTCAATCACTTCATAGTGAGCAACTTTTCATATTTACGTAAGTATAAACTTTCATTTATATGTATTTAATGTTATTATTTAAACACATTCGCTTTAAAAAACGGTTAAAGAGCCACATAGTAAAGAGTACTATGGAATACTCATAGAAGCAGCAGCGGCTTAGAGGAACTTAGGCGATTTTTGTAAGGAGAATGTCAACAAAAGACTGCTGATTTCGTTGCCAAGACAGACAATTGCCATAAATAAATTAAATAGTATAGTTAATGACATATGAAACATACAGTAGTTAAATAAAACGCTCCAAAAGTGTATTTGAAGTGAGCACAGTTCAGATATTTTGGCATTGCAATTGTGTTTTCCTTATCAGCAGATCTTTACGATTTTATATGGCCAATAAATATCTATACATACACATTCTGAACAATGCTGTGGATAATCAGAAGCAAACTCCTGGCACTACATTCATTTTATGAGTATATATCAGTTGTTTATGTATATTAAGAGAAGATTAGACATTTTCTACTAAAAGCGTACTTAAATCAATAGCAAGAGGGCTAGCACGTGAACTTTTTGTAATTTTCTAAACTAAAATAACAATTAATCCATTTACAGTTGATGAGATTGACGGATATTTGTATTATTTCGGCGGTACGGCGGGCGTTATCACAATAACTGGTATTGCAGCAGCGGCGACCTATTATTTAAAATCGCGCCCCATACCGGAAAAGCCGTTAGTGCCTCTGGATAATCAAGCACCAATATTGGAGGTGAGTGTGACATTTGATAAGAGTAACATATTTATTTGTATAACATATCTGTATCCGAAAGTACTTTCATGGTACCAATTGCCTTTAAATAAAGACCAATCACTTTGCCATATTTATGTGCAACACATGTCAACGTGATTATATTACCATTGTTTTACGGCAAAAGCGTGTATTAAGGTATGGAATTTCTTCAAGGGATAGTTGGCAAATCACCTTTCATAGTAAAATAAGGGCGATGAGAAATTTCCATCAAAATACTTGCAAACACTAATGGCCAATTCACATAGAACTTTCGCTTCGCTTTGTTTCAGACATTTGTTTTGACAGAAAAATTGGATGCACGCTTTCCTATGAGTTCTTTCGTGTAAACAGTTGTCGACGCGAAACCAAGCAAAATAGGGCAACTCTTTTTACGCTTTGCCAAGTAACAGTAGCCATTTTTATTAAAGAGAAACACTGAAAGCAAAGCGTTCATTTTGGCATACCCTTTCTTTTCTGCGCTTCGTTGTTTCAGTATGAACCAAGGATAATCGATGGTATGAACGCTCACGCAAAGCAAAGAAAGTGTATGTGAATGGGACTTAAGCGTGATAAAAATTGCGAACCCCGCCTAAGTTTGGCAAATTAATCGAATTACTGCTTTATTTCAAATGAAAGTTGTTTACTTCCAAAAAAACACCTTGTAGTTATACAATTTAAACGTTACGTTATTGTTATGATGTCTTAAATTAAGCATTGACTAACCGGAGAAGAACCACTGACTTATATACATATATGTATATCTCTCTAAAATATATTAATGTATGAATACATATGTAAATAAATATGTATCTACAAACATATCATTCTTTTGAATTTTGTATATATTTTTCATGTGTGTAGTTTAAAACATGTACATAAGTATGTTATGGTTTAAGGCAGAAGTCACATGATTAATGTGATCACGTCTGCGAAAACGATCTGGCTGACAACAACACTACCAAATCACGTCATTGATATAGTGAAACGCTTTTGGTATTTGCTTAGCGGTAATTTAAAATGTGATTACCGAGATTAAACAGAAACCAATTTCATTATTATGTTATAAAGGATATTTAATTTTTGTCTGGCATCGCTGCCATATAAGTATGTGTATTCAAATTTACAAGGTTGGGTCATATTAAAGGTATACATTAGAGCTCTTGGTATTCGACTAATGTACTAACCGTATTAACCGGTTAGCGCTTTTTCGAGTAATAATATTCGGTTTACATTATCCGGATAGTCGTAAGTCGTCGACTATTCGATTAAGGGGTCACATGCGTTTCACGGCTTCAAAAAAAAAAAATTATATTGTGTTATTTAATTCTATAACATCTCTAAAATATTGTCCTAAATTCTCAAGTTGATATTAGTAAAAGTTTTGGAGCTACAGCTTTGAAAAGTTGCGCGCTCGAGGTCAGCTATATAGTCACTTAAAATCACTTAAAACTTTGAACGCGGTTTTTTCCAAACTGTGTTTTCAAAGTCGATTGCCAAGATTTCTCGCGAACTACTCAAACGATCTTAATGAGATTTTATATTGGTCTTCAAGATATTTATTACAAGGTCTTGAATTTAATTAAAATTATCTTCTTTCAATTACAATTATTTAAAACTAAAAAACGTCGAGAAATTTTGACCAAATTTTTCGTTTTTTTTAAACGTCTGCCACAAATACAATTTTCACTTTATTTGTTTTTGTCTCCGTTCCATACCAAGTTAATGACCTTAGCTCAAACAAGTATTTTTTATACTCTCGCAACCTGTTGATACAGAGTATAATAGTTTTGTTCACCTAACGGTTGTTTGTATCACCTAAAACTAATCGAGTTAGATATAGGGTTATATATATATAAATGATCAGGATGAAGAGACAAGTTGAAATCCGGGTGACTGTCTGTCCGTACGTCCGTCTGTCCGTCCGTCCGTCCGTGCAAGCTCTAACTTGAGTAAAAATTGAGATATCTTTATGAAACTTGGTAGACATGTTTCTTGGTACCGTGAGACGGTTGGTATTGCAGATGGGCGTAATCGGACCACTGCCACGCCCACAAAACGCCATTAATCAAAAACAAATAACTTGCCATAACTAAGCTCCGCAATAAGATACAAGACTGTTTTTGGTACACAGGATCACATTAGGGAGAGGCATCTGCAGTTAGAACTTTTTTTTAAAAAGTGGGCGTGGTCCCGCCTCTAATAGGTTTAATGTGCATATCTCCTTAACCGCTAATGCTATAATAACAAAATTCACTAGAAGCAAATGTTTTTAGCACTTCTATTGACGGTGTGAAAATAGTTGAAATCGGGTGGCAACTCCGCCCACTCCTTATATAACGGTACTGTTAAAAACTACTAAAAGCGCGATAAATCAAGCACTAAACACGCCAGAGACATTAAATTTTATCTCTGAGATGGTATAAATTGGCTTTATAGGAACCTTTAGGTGAAAACCCATATCTTGAGATCTGCTCAACCGATTTCAACCAAATTCAGTGCATAATGTTCTTTTCATGTTTCTATGTCATAGTGCGAAAATGGGCGAAATCGAACTACAACCACGCTTACTTCCCATGTAACACCATTTTCAATTCCATCTGATTCTTTCACTTTCCACTATGCAAATCAGGTAACAATGATTATATCGGGGTAAAACTTTGCGTGAATAATGCAATTAAAGTATGCCACCTTGCGGCCAAAAATTGTCTAAATCGAACCAAAAATGTTCAAACCCCTAAGTACTAAATATGTGAACCCCAGTGCCTATAGTTGACCTTCTACCGAAAATATCAGTCAATCCACAAAGAAATCTCAAACGAGTATACCATTTGACTTTGCGAGAGTATAAAATGTTCGGTTACATCCGAACTTAGCCCTTCCTTACTTGTTTATTTTTACTTTTGATGCTCCTGTCAGAAGTTCTGCTGTCAACGCGGAAGCACCTTTTTTTTGAGGGACTGCCAGAAATGACATTGTAATTACCGAGTTTTAAATATTTTCATTTGAAAAGTTCACAAAATCTTTATCAAATATGTGTCTTTGGAATAATAAAAAGTTTAAATAAAATATATTTAATTTTTTATTTGAACCAAAAGTATTGAAAATAGGGCGTTTTTACTCAACGAAACCCATGTAACCCGTTAACCGCACATTTCCGACTATCCGGTTAACCGTTAGCTGTCGAATATTCGAATATTATAGTAAGCGTTTATTCATTTTCTATTTTTAATGAAAAATGTGAAACATTCAATAATAAAGTTCGAAAGCTACTTGGATTTCAAACAATTTCCATTTATTCAAATACTCGCCGCAGAACAACTATTCGAATAGTCGTTATTCGGTTAATATTTATACGAACGCTTACAAACTCGATATTCGAATAATCGGTTTTAAGGTTATTCGAACAATTTTAAGAGCCCTATTACACATACTCGCATGCATGACTCACATAGTATAAACATTAACGAATTGGACATGCTTAAAAACATGTAGTAATGAGAGTTTTGTCACGTGGTTTTTAAATCTGACATAGACGCTGCAGTCCATTAAAATCTAAATAATAAATTATTTTTTCCTATAATTGGTATTTCAACACATAATTAATGTATGTATGTATATACGCACAATGAAAGCAAGTTTGGCATTTGCTATTATTGGAACTATTTTTCAGCTTTGATCTTTCTCGTTTCAGCAAATTTTTAATGAAAATCAGCCACTGGCATTTTTTCTTTGCAATATTTAAACAAATTTATTTATTTTTTGACGATTTCACTCGATTAGAATATTTTGATTTTCATCAGCTCTGCTCCCACGAATTAACAAAGAAATACCTATGGTCATACAAATAAAAAAAAAATTTCGAAATTTATATTCTCAATAAACACAAATTTCAAAAAAGTTAAGCCCACAATTTCCGTTGCTATTTATAATAGATAATATAAATAATATTAGTAATGGACACGGCTGCCTAGATCATGCAGTTTAACATAGGTACCAATCTAATAAAATGAGAAACCATAGTGTTAGTACATATGTAGCGCACATATGTAGCGACTTGAGCTCAAGATAACTTCAACTTTTTTAAAAAGCAATGGTTAAATTAAGTTTCAACTAACGAATTCTTTAATTGGTGACGTTCAAAATAGCAGAAGACAGTACAGATAGTTGTCGTTTTTTAATATTTTAAAATTCAAAAATATTGTAGACTACCATATATCCAAGCATCAATATAAACGGTATACTAACAGAGTACCAACCCCATAGCAGCTTTCTACATAGCAAACCACCTGCAAGCATCACTGCCCACTCAACCCGCTCACAAGATTGCTGTCAGTATCATGTGCCTCGAAAAATGCTGATCGCGTGAGACCACTAAAGAGCGACACGAACATTGACGATAATAAACGAAATTTTTTTTTGTATATTTGCTACATTTCGAAAGTCTGTCGAAAGAACTCATCGTGCCGAAAAATTGCAAGACATCTACGCTCAAAATTACTGGTCACCACTGTGCTTTCTCTCACGCGTTGGTCGAGCATTATGTGGGTATCTTGCTTGATGCGTTTAACTGACGCTATTCCCAATCGAAAAAGACGATTGTTCGAAAATGCAGATGTTGTGTTAAAACAGTTTTGAAAATTTAGTTTGCAGTCAAACTTTGCGTCGGTATTTCTAAAATCGTGCTCTTGCTAGTAAAGCGCATAAAGTTAATTTTTAAATTGAAGAACTATTTGTAGCCGGTGGTGTTAATAGTTTCGACGGCAATACGTATTTTCTTTAAGTAAAAATTTGTAAATTTTATTCGATTTGAATATTAATTGCAAACAGTGACATCGTGCTTTGTCTATTACGTAAATATTATACTGTGCGTAAAAGTGGCACGAAATCGCTCGTATATTTGAACAACAATGCGAGAATAATTATACTTACAAATAAGCAAATGAGATTGAATATATAATAATTTATTTGGGTTTGAAAATAGAAATAATATAAATGCTGAGATAAGTGCAATTGTTGAGGCAATTAAAGTGGCTGCCCTATGCTCAATGAGTTGATGTAGCGCATACACATTCGTACATACGTCCCTTTAGTGGTACCGTCAAATAACTGCGCACCGAATCATGTCTTTTATAAAAAAACTATATTTTTAACACATCATCTCAGTGGGCTTGAAGGCAAAATTCGTCCATTAACTGTCCTCGAGAAATAATAAGCGTTTCAGTAGATTCGGCGCTTATACCTATAGTCTGGCTAATCACGCAAACGTAACATAATTTTAAAAACCCCGAAAAGGTTTTAAACTCAAAAAAGGTGTTTGTGTTAGTTGCACCGTGCTCTGTTTACTGTAAATCAATAATGAAATGAAAGCAATCCCTGCTAACGCTTAACGGTTGGTTGCTGAAGTTTGGTGCAATTGTTAAGTGATTCCCTTAAAATATATTATGAAGCAGTTAATAATATGTGATTATAACCATAACCTCTTGGCCTATTCAGTTTTTTAAATTAATGTTAAAATGTATTTGATATGTTTCAGACAAATTTATGAATGATCGCTAAGGCATTTATAAGTGTATGTATGTATATACATCTATAAAGCTACCCTGCAGTGAAATAACAAGTCAGGCTAAACTCAAGTTCATTACGACAATTTCCAGACCAAAATCGAACATAGTCACAAAACCATCGGACTTATACCAATATTTAGATTTTCGGTTCGGTAAGAATCTGAGAAAAAAATTTGAACTAGACAGTTATGTATCTGTTCCGTACAAAATAACAGTTTTTGGTAGAAAACAGTTAGTCGGCTGACTAGTCAGTTTATTTCAATAATAACGTTAAGTCTAACTAGTTGATTTCGTTAAGGTGGTATTCTGGTCTAGACGCCTAAACTTTAGGCATTTTTCAAATTTAAAAAAGAACAAAAATGATAAAAAAATTTTGTATTCATTTTTTTATACGATTTTTATTGACATTTGAAGAATATAACAAAAAAACTTAAAATAGTAAAATCTGCAAAAATAAACAGTGTTTTCTGGTTGAATTATTCCAATCTGTAGTGATCTAAAACAAACAAATTAAAAAAATTCTTCGTTAGCAAAGATGTCGCTGATTGACCTTTGCCAAAGAAAAAAAAAATGCAGAAAATGCCTTCGACTTAACAAAAAATGTTTTTTTTACTTCCTTGCTCTTTGACCTTTTCGAATTTTCAAAAAATATTTTAAATTAAAATTTTTAAAATCTGGAGATATAATATTATATCAAACACCTCAAAAAAAGTAGTTTCGAGAAAAACGCGCTTAAAATTTCATCGTCCGCTAAACCGGTCTAGTTGCCTTCTGCTTCGGAAATAGTTCAATTTTTTAATAATACTTTTAGGAAGATATTTTTGAAGGTCTAAACTTTGAAAATTTACAAAAAAAATTTTTTTTCATATCTGGACCGGAATACCCTTTTAAAGGCTTGTGTACAAATGCTTGTATACTTAAGAATTTATGAATTGAAAATGAGTGTAGCAACTACATACATACATACACACCCAATGAACTTAAGGTTTGTACAATGAAAATATTGTAGAGACAATTACGATTTTGATTGTTAATTTCATGAAATAAGCCAACCGAGTCAATTCTACACACACAGATCCTTTCAAGTCTTTTACGTTTCTTTCATACAAATTCGTATGAATGTATGTTGGCTTGTACATTTGTATATTGCATATTCGTATATTTTGCACTAAGAAAAATTTAATGAAATCACATGTGTAGATGCTTTCGATTTATATCTAGAATTAAAGATTTCGCAAAAAAAAAACAAAAGCTAACAGAATGGTGTTTCTATGTCTGCTTGCGTCTATGTATAAACATAAGTATGCATAGAAAAAAGGAACTGACAAAAACTTAATTAAAACAACTTAGTGGTCATATGGTATATTAAAAAAATGAGAGAGAATGAGCCTACATGCTTAATACTTAGTAATATATGAATGAAAAAAAGTCTTAAAAGACACCACATTAACAGCGTCGTGTACGTGTACAAAACTCGCTTTTGTCCAATTCGCTTTGCACAATATTTGCTTGAGCATATTTTTGACAGAACGCAAACGGTGCTGAAAATTGGCATTTCAAATATTCAGATGACTAATAAGAAATTCAAAATTTCAAATTTTCACTAACGCACCTACAAATATACTATGTACTAAAATACAGTGTCGAAAAAAAAATAAGAATATTCCCTGTTAAGAACAAAAGACCATAAAAAAAAGTTCTACGCCAACCAGGGTTGCAAATAATGCATTAAAAAAATAATTAAATAGTATTAAAAAGAGAATTTGCTTCAAAATCAATATTTTTATACTCTCGCAACTTGTTGCTACAGAATATAATAGTTTTTTCGTTTGCATTCAAATCCAAAAGTAATATTTTTAATTTTCAATTTTCTAGTCTAGAGACATGCATTTTAGGTAATTTTTAAAGTGTCGTAAAACAAGACAATCAATATTTTTACTATCGATTTTTTATCAGTTATTTATTAATGTTACAAGAATATAGAAAAAATTAAAAAAAAAAGTTACAAATTTAAAAAACTGGCAGCTGATGAGGTGGGGGGCATTGCAAATAATTGGCCCATGAGCATACCCATGATTTTAACCATCCTAGTTATCTGAAATGAAAAAAAAAAATACTATCAATCTGCAATGATGTTGCAACTGTATGAACTAGCGATAAGTAAAAAATTTTGTTTTGACAAAATGGCGACTGTTTGAATCAAAAATAATTTTTTTTACCATTTTTTTTATTTTTTCGTATTTTTCAAAAATAGTAAAAATAAATTTAAGGATGAGGCTAGTTCATACTCGAGAGAGGTCTATAAAGAAGATTATCTGAAAATTTTAAGAAAATCGGTCGAGTAGAACTCGAGAAATCGTGGATATCGTATTGAAAAAGTCTGGTCTGAGAAAATCGCATTTAAAGTTTCGCGTATATATTTTGTTCGATGAGCCGAACCAGTTTAGAGGCAGGGTCACTAAAATGTCTATATCTCCGAAAATAATTCAAATTTTCAAAAATCCTCTCGTAGACATATTCTCAAATAGTTAAAGCAGAGAACGTAATTGTATGTTTCATTTACGTTCTCTGGTTAAACTTTGAAAATATGAAAAAACATCGATATTTTTGAAATTCTAGGCTAGAATACCTCCTTAAATTTCAATTTTGACTAAACGCGTTTATTTTTTTGTCCGAAAATGTACATACAAGTACATACATATATACAATACATATGTAGTAGTGCGTAAGTCTGGTGATGTGCGACAAATGTAATCACAGTAATCGCAATGATTGGGCTCTCTTTTTGTTGGTAATAGTGGTCTATTTCTTGCGGGTTTAGTAATGAACCACAGTGAATTCCAAATGTTCTAACAAAATACAACAAACAGACAAGCTATCTGCCAACCGTGCGCTAAGGGTAAAGAAATAAAGATCGCGACAATCTGCGTTTAGATGTGCTATGCATGTATGTATGTGATTTGACCGTATTCAAGGTGTTCTGCCAATGCGTTGACTCTCACACCCACTCTACTGGCTGCGCTATAATGTCAAACGTCACTGCCCAACGCAAGTTTGCTGACATTTCGCATATATACCCGTTTGTTCGGTAGGGAACTTTGGAAATGTTTGCCATGACTTTAGCCTTGTTGTGCCAAATGTGTGTATGTATGTACATGTGTATGCGTTAGCGATGTGATCAATTACAATTTTTGAGTTTTCCGACTTAATTGCAATCAATAATACAAAATCGGTGAATATATACCAGCGCTAATGGCATCTTGTAGTGTGTTAAATAATTTCCTTCACCCAGTGCCACAAACTAAAAAGATGGTGGACGACACGTGTAAAGAACAATTAAATGTTGTATATTTTAAATATAGACACCCACTTATCGCTGTATATGTAAATTCGTATTCGACGTGCATATAAACAAAGTGTGAAAATATATTTGATTTTACTTTTTAATAGAACAGAAATTTGCAAAAGTGTAAAAATAATAATGAACAAACGAAATTGGGCGAAAATGTAAAAAACGTAGAAATCGTTTTTGTTAATTTGAAAGTCTCTTTGCTGCATTTAAATTCTTTGTTATTTATACAATTTGTAAAGGAATGCTTGCAGTCATATAACGTCTCTTAATAAAACATGAAAAGAAAATCTCTATTTAGATAATCAATTTTAAAAAAAAATGTGCAGAAGTAAATAATTTTTATGCATACCATTTATTGCTCATGGGGGAAGAACGTGCGGCTTTAATGCGAGACGCGAAAGTGAAAACGATTAATAAAATTATGTATTTTAAGTGTTGATGCCTTTAATATGTTTACTTTCATGTGATCTTTGAAATCTATAATTCTCGTGAGATAAATAAAAACAAAGCACATTAATATACGAGTAGAGAGATTGCATGCCTTTTTCAATAAACTAAAATTTCTACTTTATTTAAGTGCAGCTGTGCGCCAAAGTTAATTGAAAAAAGTTTAGAGTGTATTGATTTTCAACAATAAACCTAATTAAGTAAATAAATAAACGCAACAGCAAATAATTTATTATAAACGTTTGTGAGTGTTTGATAAAAGTTGATTAAGAGAGCGAGAAAGTCGCAAGTGGGCAGCTGCAAAATGTCGTGCTGTGGCCAAATAACAACAATTCGTCCGCCCATCGAAATGTCCAGTCAAAGTGACGTTTTGAAGGTAAACAAAAACTGATTTATATTAAAAAAGACTGCTTTGAACTTACACAAAACTAATTCGAAGTATTACAGATTAGCAAATTTTAGTTATAGAAAAAAATTGATATAGTAATAGAAAAACAAACATGTTATAGCTGAAACTTGCTGCTGAAGTGAATTTTTATATTTTTCATTTTTTTGTAATTCGCATTTACTGCTTAAATGTCAATGGCAGGCAAAGTTATACTTTCGGCAACATTTCGTTAGCCCTTGGTTGGGTGCTACACAGTATTATTACGCTTTTGTCAGTGATTGCCAATATATGCACACATACAATATATACTAAAATATAAAAATTAGAAAAGAAAGCTCGGTCATACACACCGTTATATGCATATTGTTTTCATTATGACAATAATTAATTATTACCATTTATTTTATATTTTTTTCTGTATTTATTTTCAACACCGATGTACGGCAAAATCGACAAAATATTTCATTTTAGTTGAGATACGATCCGCTACTAGACATTCATCGCAGGGTAAAAGAGAAAAAACGTTAACAATGAGTTTTGCATCCCAGTAAATACCCAAATTAGTGTGTATCGAAAGGCATGCATTTATATTTGACTAAAATGCCATGTTCACATTCATACATATGGTCATATACATATACATACAATGACGTTCGCGTCATAGCCAGACATAAATACATAAATATGTATATGAACGTAATACGTTATCATTTGTAGCACATACGCAAAAACACACTTTTCAGTGGAACAGCCAACTGGTCAGACTTAATAGTACAAGTACACAACAAGTATTAGTATAATAAATACATATTTAGGTATTTCCCAACTTAAGACGAAGTAGTTAGAATAGCTGTGATTTGTTTCAGATGGGAACAAAAAGCACGGTGTATCTTGTGTGAACCTGGTAATTTCCTAATCGAATACTAATATATGGCGTCGGCTACTACTTTACAACTAGCGGTAGTTTGTGTCTAGTTGAGTACACTGTGGGGTCATATTGACACACACGCATATACCATATACTTGTGTATGTGGATATATTATAAAATTATATATTAATATATTTAAATATTAAAATATATTAAATTAAAGATTATTATGATTTTATGTGAAACATAAATAGATAGCGTGAATGTAAGATTTTCTTCCAAATAATTTTATAATTGTGTCAGCCATCAACTCTTGTATAGTTAAAAATAAACAAAATAAAAATCACACAGTCCTTCACATATATGTCTACATATTTATTCAAAAGTGTTTACGTAAATACCATGTACATACTTATTTCGATTACATACGTGCATATTGATCCAAAATATTCAAAATTTATCAACTTCTACAGCGCGCGCAAGGCGCAACGCGACAGCTGGTCTATTTTATTATACAGCAATTTACGCAGACAGTGGTTTATAATAGAAAACCGAAAATATAATATGTGTAGTCTTCGCTACATGTCTATTTGCGCATAATGCACATACATACATATTTATCTACATAAATATAATATATGAGTTGTGGTCTTCATCAATCATATTTGTTCTGGTGTAAATTGTTTACCGAAGCTCATTCGTGTAAGCCCTTAAATGAGCGTTTTTTTTAAATTGCTTAATTGTAAAAATTCCGAAATGATTTATCGTCTGTATCTCTTCAATGAATATGAAACAGTGCTATACTTTTGTTTCTGTAAATATCAGAAAGGGAAGAGGCATCCCTATCAGTTTGATTCGCCCGCCTGTCAGTCTGCAATATGCAAACCATTCACTGTGCTGCATTTCAATAAAATATATTGTACATATATATTATAGCGGATAGCGTCTTTCTCCGTAACCCAAATATGCCACGCTTTATTTACATATATGCACAACGTTTATTATACAATACATAGTATGTTTAGTTGCTGCTACAGAGGGCCCATTGCAGGCTCACCTGCCACTGCAGCGACCATTTGAACTGATGATCATTAATTAAGTTTGAACCAAAGTCGCGTTGTCACATTTGTTCTCAATTAGTTGTCATTGCGATTACATATGTCAGCGTAATTTAGATGAATATACTCGTACATGTATAGGTATAGATAACATAATTAATTGATGAAATGGGTGAATGTATTCGCACGTTGAATTTACATTGACACTAACATGCATATTCATATAATTAATATTCTAACCCACAATATCCATGCTTCATGTGTTATTTAATCAATAGAAGTATTCCCTTTATCTCTCTTCCCATATTACTGTCTTGATGCATGCCACCACTCTTCCACTCAGGGTCCTGATCACATACACGTTTCGAAATTCTATAAAGAAGCGAAGAACGGCAAATTCATCAGTTATATTACCGAGAATGTGCGTACGTTATATCAGACATTTCGCGAAGGTGCCTATGCCTCAAATAATGGACCATGTTTGGGTTGGCGTGAGACTCTCACATCACCTTATCAGGCAAGTTGAAAATATTCAAAATTTATTACACAATTCTTGTACACTTGTAAGTAACGTTTAAAGTAAATGCTGAAATGTTTATCGCTTGTCTATCATAGTGGATTAATTACGATGAAGCTTTGCTACGCGCCAAAAATTTCGGCGCCGGCATGATTGCTCTAGGTGCACGTCCCAAACAATTGATTGGCATTTACTCGCAAAATCGTCCCGAGTGGATTTTATATGAGCAAGGTTGTTACAGTTTCTCTTTGGTTGTTGTGCCGTTGTACGATACGCTCGGACCGGAAGCGTGTGCATTCATCATGCGCCAAACGGAAATGTCTTTGGTTGTAGTTGAGGATGATGCTAAGGCCTTGATGTTGTTGGAGAAAGCGCCGCCCACGCTGAAGATCATAGTCGCTATTAAGCCAATACGGCAACAGACGTTGGAACGCGGCAGAAGCCGCGGTATTCAAATATTCTCATTTATTGATGTGGAGAAATTGGGTGCCAAGGGCAACCATCCGGAAGTGCCCCCTGTATCTGAAGACTTGTGCACCGTTTGTTACACATCTGGCACTACAGGCAATCCAAAGGGTGTGATGCTCACGCACGGCAATGTTGTTGCCGGTGTATGCGCGGTGATCTTGCAAATGGGTAAGCTAGACATGTGCAGATATTCTGTGTGGTTGCATAACAATTTGTTGTTTTTTTTTTTTGGTGTTTTATAGGTGAACACCGCATTCGTGCCGGCGATGTAATGATATCATTCCTGCCGTTGGCGCATATGTTTGAGCGTTGCTGTGAGAATGGCATCTATTATGTGGGTGGATGCGTGGGTTTCTACTCGGGCGACATTAAGGAGCTGACTAACGATTTGAAAATGTTGAAACCAACCGTAATGCCAGCGGTGCCGCGATTACTTAATCGGGTATATGATAAAATCCAAAATGAGATTGCCTCTTCGGCAATCAAACGTACTTTGTTTAATATGGCACTGAAGGCCAAGGAGAAAGAGCTCTCACGCGGTATTATGCGTCGTAACGGATGCTGGGACAAGTTGGTCTTCAAAAAAGTGCACCAAGGTAAGTGATCAATAGTGGCTATTAACTTTCTACATAGATCGCTGGTTTTGATAATTTTTCTTTTTGTTGTAACTCAGCTTTTGGCGGCAATCTGCGTCTGATGGTTGTAGGTTCCGCGCCGCTGGCAGGTAATGTGTTGACGTTCATGCGCTGTGCACTCGGTTGCTTAGTGCTGGAGGGGTACGGTCAAACCGAATGTACTGGGGCTATTTCGTTAACTGTACAGGGTGA
The DNA here is from genome assembly GCF_042242935.1 of Bactrocera oleae. Lineage (NCBI taxonomy): Eukaryota > Metazoa > Arthropoda > Insecta > Diptera > Tephritidae > Bactrocera > Bactrocera oleae. The sequence goes on along the minus strand of NC_091540.1, from coordinate 13,704,435 downwards.
CTATGTGCCGAATCATGTAGGTCCACCGGTCTCCTGCAATGCCGTCAAAGTAAATTGAGATTTCTAATTATATTGGATGATACTAAAGTAATTTATTTACAGCTTGTGGATGTGCCGGAAATGGAGTATTTTGCCAGTCAAAATACTGGAGAGGTATGCGTTCGTGGGTCTAATGTATTCCATGGGTAAGCGCAATTTATCACGCTTTCGATATTTCAAAATTAACTAATCGTAATAACGCTTCTCTTTCACTTCGCAGTTATTATAAAGATCCAGAGAAAACAGCTGAGGCTGTTGATTCTGAAGGTTGGCATCATACGGGTGACGTTGGCATGTGGTTACCGAATGGTACTCTGCGAATAATCGATCGTCGCAAACATATTTTTAAACTTAGCCAAGGTGAATATATTGTTCCAGAGAAAATTGAGAATATCTACACGCTGAGCCAATACGTAAATCAGGTGTATGTTTACGGGGAGAGTCTTAAGGTGAATTAATTGCTCTCTCATAACCTCTTTTATACAATTTATTTATTCCGCAATACGTGTATATATATGTATATCGGTTATTTTAGAGCTGCATTATTGCCGTCGTTGTGCCTGATGTGGATGTACTCAAGCAATGGGCTAACGAGAATCGTGTCAAGGGCACACTCTCTGTGCTCTGTAATAATCCACAGGTGAAAGAGCTAATTATGAGCGATATGCTGAATTGGGGAAAACAGAGTGGCTTGAAATCATTTGAACAAGTGAGTTGGAAGGCACAGTATCGGGGCTGATTCAAAATTTAAACAATATTTCTTTTATAGGTGAAAGACATTTATTTGCATCCCGATCCATTTTCGGTACAAAATGGCTTACTAACGCCGACTTTCAAAGCGAAACGGCCACAATTGAAGAGCTATTTCAAACCGCAGCTGGATGACATGTACAATCATTTAGATTAGAGTCGATATATAATAGCGAACCGTTTTCTAAAAGCATAGAGCTAAAGCTTTTCCGTCAATAATTTTGCGTTCGAACAAAGAAAGCACGGATAGCCAATTAAAGCACTGCAGGGAGTAATGAACCATATCTGCAATATGTTATTCCTGCTCGAAAAAAACCCAATTAGAGAATAAAAAGCAAAATTTCACAAAATTTAATAAAATCGGAAATTTGACTACGAGGGGGGGAAATTAAACAAACAACAATGGCAATATTTTTAACCAGTTAGCAATTACCACTTTAACATGTAGCAGCTTAGCTGCAACTGATTATGTATGAAACGTAGTAAATTTACCCCAACTTGTTTAGAAAACAATTATATCACGCAAAAAAGTAGAAACTTATTTAAATTCCAGCAAAACAAATAAAAAACTAAAGCACTCTAATTATACGCACGTAGCTCTCTTAACCAATTAAAAGAAAGAAATAATAGAATTACCTATGAATAGTGAGAAAACCAAACGACAGTTACCGAAGAGTACATATGTTATATGCGGAGGAAAAATTTAAGATACGAAAGCAAAAATGCGATCAATTCAAATAATAAATGAAAATATTTAATTTAATATAGATTTGAAACATATAATATAAAATATACTAACAGCTTATTTTCGAATAAAAAAATTACCGTTATATTACTGTACCATATTTATGGATTCATAATCGTATAACACGTTTTCACAATGTTTTTGTATTACTTTTGTTTATTTATGATAATTACAATACATTAATTGTGATGCCAAAAGTCAGTGCTTTTATTAGTTAGTCTCTTAAACTTATTGTTTGTATTGTATACGAGTATATTTAATATTTTATTAAATAAAAACACTTTAAACAAATAGAAATATGAAGCATTCCCACTTCCTTTACTCTCATACAGATGTCTTTATTTATCATTTCCACGCACTTTACTTTCCCATAACTGTTTAGTATTATTTATTAATGCACACATATTTATAAGCCATTAGATTACAGTTTCCTACTTAACAGAGCTCATTTCACACATCGTCACATTTTACTCCTGCCTTCCTTCCTTCCAACCCTAGCAGAACGGCACACATCGGTTCAAGATGATTAGTCTGTAAACCTCTACTTCTCAAATTTTATTCTATAGTTATATACTTTGGCACCGAAATCGGATATCTCTGCCAAACTCGCTCTTAAAACAACAAACAACAACAGCGTCAATTGTAACACTGAATAAAGCAATATTAAAGCAAGTTTAAGTGGTATGCATACATATTTAAGCGTTTGCATCACAACTAGCTATTAATATGTATATATAAACGTTTATGAATTAATACGATTTTATCATCATTATTAATGTACGTATAATAAATGTCAAATCCATGCATATGTATGTATGTAGTGTGCAATTATATACGATTATTAAATGTATCTAACTCAAACAACCTATGCGCCAGTAGTAAGCATAAGATCGATGTCCGATCGAATGAATTCAATTAAATATCAGTGCTGCTTAAAAGCAAATTTATCAAAATATTCGATTGCCTTTTAACTTTGTAGATACCATATACAAATAAGTAAATAAGAGCTATTCTGCTATTAAATTAAATAAAAAGTCAATAAAAATTTAACAAAAATATATTTGGTTCCACGCACGTAGATCCTATAAATGCTACCGTTTTTCTGAGTTCGTGAATGTATGCTACTTGGTAAAAATATAATGTACGTAAGTGCTTAATTACATAAACGAGTGAGTTGAGAGAGAGCGTATGCATGTTCGATTCTTGGTTGGTTAAGGCAGAGAGTTGAGACTATATGACAAGAAACTCCTATTTGACATACGACTACATAGATACCAGTTGTACCGGTATAAGGTAAGCTTTCAGTTACAAAAGTGTTGGTAGCGTACAGTTGTTGTAAACGAGCCTTATTCATCTGTCAAACTTATTCAATAACCTTCAAGTCATTTAACAAACAACATCATATTTTTTCATTGTGTTGAAAATGTAAAACTTTGTACCGGAAAGTGATGATTTGCGGAAAGCATTAATTTTTTGTTTCCATTTGAAGAAAAGTACTGCAGAGTCGCATCGCATGCTTGTCGAGGCATATGGTGATCATGCTCTAACAGCAGCAACATGCAAAAGATGGTTTCGACGGTTTACAGATAATGAGAATGATGTGAGCAATGAAGAACGTAGAAGACCATCAAAAAAGTTTGAAGACGCCGAACTGCAAGCAATATGGGATGAAGATGATACTTTGAGTCAAAAGCAAATGCAAAAGTCGTGTTAAATGTTGCACAACAAACCATCTCAGGCCATTTAAAAGCTATGGAAAAGATACAATAGTGTGGAAAATGGGTGTCACATGATTTGAATGAAAGCCAACTGGAAAAATTGAAAAACACCTTTGTCAATCTTTGAAAATCAGTTCATCGAATTGTCAATGTCTATGAAAACTGGATTTATTTTAAGAATCAATTGATCAATTTGAACCATGCATGGATCGAAAAACAATCAGAATAGGACAGAAAATACGTCAAAGTAATTTTGTTACACGACAATGCACCTGCACACAAAGCAAAATCGTTTCAGGATATAATCAAAGTGCTTAGCTGGGAGCTGCTACCCCATCCGCCGTATTCAACAGATTTGGCACCTGCCGATTACCATTTGTTTTCATCGATGGGACACGCATTGGCTGAGTAGAACTTCGATTCCTACGCAGAAGTCGAAAATTGTGTGTCTGATTGGTTTGCTTCAAAAGACGAACATTTCTATTGGCATGGTATCCACAAATTGCCAGAAAAGTGGTTAAAATGTGTAAAAATCGTTTTTCTCTAGCAGCTCTGGTTTTCGCACTATGTGCATATTATATTTTCAGTCAAAAATACTAAAACTTTAGAACTAAAAAATATATTGCTCTTACTTTACATGAAAAAAAAATTTCTTTTATGTGTTTTTCTTGCTTTAGTCGAAACAGCAGTCAATGCCCCATTAGTAATGAGCCATCATATTTGCATTCCAACAACGCTGGTATCGCTCTTCCTTTGTGCGAATATACTGATGAAAGCGTTCTCAGTGTTCTTCACTTAAGTCGCCTAAATTTCCTGGCAAGCAGTCTAAATGGCCGAAGAGGGAGTCCATATTGATGCTCATGTTACATCCTAGTCTTTGGAAGTGCAAGATGCGCTGCTCAATGTGTTAAATGTAGTTTGGAAATTTTTTATTTTCTAAGAAATTTTGCACATCCCAAACAAATTCAATCCATGCAGATTTCTTCTTATCTGTCGTACAATCAGTAAAATGTTGGTGCTTTATTAGTTCCCTGATTTGAGGACCGTCAAAAATACTAGGTTTAATGTTTTCTGTGCTCAATTTTGGAAATATTTTACTGATATGTTTAAAACATTCCCCATCCTTACTCTGAACATATAGTCATCACAAACAGCACAAAAATTATTCGGATTATTTAAGGGGGGAAAGCAGTTTAGATGATTCAAAAAAATCGATTTATTTTTATTGCATAAATTGTTAGTAGAACTATTTAAGAAAGTGTTGCTTAAGTTTCAAAACGAAATTCCAATTAGTTCCGAGCACTAAGGTAAACACCGGTCGATTCAGTGGCGAAGCGCACTTTTTTTTCAAAAACGTTTTTCGCGAAACGACTTTTTTTCAACTTGCTGGAATCCTAGCTCGAAAAGTTATTGACGAATTGTGTGAATATATTTTATTCAAGTCCAAACAATATGAAATAAACTCTGGAATGATATTATTAAGTAAAATATATTTTTTTATGTAAGAAAGGTGAAAAAGAATGATATAAAAACATAACACATTGTTCAAACACCACCAAAACACTAAATTTCAACTCTTTTGGCCAGAGTTTGGTTAACATTTTTGGGAAATATGTTACTAACGAAAGAAAAAAAGTTAATGATTTCAGATCAAAACTGTGATCTTCAGAGGCCTATAACTCCACCACTTCCGGCGGAAATGGCATCGAAAAACTTAAAACTGTAGTTTAAAATAGGAATAAACTACGCTGCAAGTTTAAGAGAATTCTAAGTATTCTTTCTCAGTTAAAAAATATCGCAAAAACATTCGAATTTCGGCCACCTTAATTGGTTTTTCCTCTTAAACAAGTTCATCTTAATGTAGAACCGCCATGTCTATATTTATAATCTATTTCTAAAGGGTAGTAATATGTTGCCCTAAAATTTAGTTCAAGTAAGATAACGTAAACGATATTTCAAGAAGTACATGTATCATTAAAACTAGTGCTGCTAGAAAGAAACTAGGGATAAATTAGAATCAGAGTAAAATTAATAAGAAACAGTTTATAAACTTCATAAAACAAAAAAAAAGTTTATTTTGTTTACCAGTGTCATATACGCTGCAATTACTTGGGTGCCGAGCTCGGCTAGCTAATACAGCGCCACCTGTATGCGGAGCTTTCATGGTCATTAACGATGGCAGAGAACGTATATTCATATATATATATAATATCCATTCATTGAATATTCATATAAATATAAATAATATACGTGCTCTGATACAAGGATGCCGATTGATGGATATTACTTTGTGGATACTTTTATTTGTTTTTCATTTATTGTACGTAATATATGTATGTATGTATATATAGTAGTTTGTCATAAATTTTAACGATATTACTATCAATTCCTGCATATCAATTCGAATAATTTTTGAATGAACTAGCGAGTGCTTTAACGGAGAGAATAAATGCAGAAACATTGCTCATGCGTGGAAATTAACTTTATTCTCCTAGCTTTCCTTACAGTGCAGAAAATGGGAGCGCTTCTCTAGCTGTGAGATACAACTTAATAATTAGCAAAGTGTCTACATGGGCGAACGCGTACATATGGTACACACTAACAACAAAAAATGTATATATAGAAGTGTACGAATTCCTGCACAGGACATTGTCTAATGTCGACTATTGGCAGCCAACATTGAGAACCGCTGCGGCAACAGGACAAGTAATCGAAAGTGGTTTCAAAGCGTTTGTACACACTTTCATTCGCAAGCCAGATTAACACACGGATGGTGTTTGCTTCGGAGGAAAAGTGACAGTGTAAAAAATCGAAAAACATTGAAAATAGCAATTAATATCATTTTGTGTTTTAAATTAAAAATCGATAAACTAAAAAGTTACATATCAGTAAAATCATGCTGCTTAAGGAAAGACGTATCGCCACACAAATTGTGCACTGTCTTCTAGTATTTGTATTAGGTGAGTATATCTGTGCAGTACAACAGCAGAAAATCGATAAGCGTTTTGCACGAGGCCACAGGCAGGATATTACAATTTATTACAGTTTAGTGAATTAAAAATGGAATACATAATATTTATGCAGTCATTTTTTTTTTAATGTTACTATTACTATCATTATTGTATTATAAATAGACATTATTTTCTTAAATTTCAGTGTCGCTTTGTGATAGCCTGCAGCTGGGCGCCTTCACCACCAAAACGCCCAGGGTTACCAAGTACACGACGAAGCCAGCATCGGTAAGTATGCATTGGTAAAGCAGTGGGCGTATTTAGCTGTTTCGTCACCAAATTTTAATTGATTCAATGTTAAGACGTAAGCAAAGTCAGCCGCTTACGATCGATAAGCTTGTATTGGTGTGCAGCTACAATTAGTGTGCTGTATAAGTTATGCTTTTATACGCTAATGAGTAGAACTGCAGCTTCAGTTCCAATACACATAATATTAAGTTAAATAATACAATATAAGTGCGTATTGGTAGAAAACGAAGTATGTATGTCTATAATTCGAATGGCAAACACATTTTTATTGGCTTCCTTTTATTTGGGAAAGTTTAAAAAAAAAATCATTGAAGAAATTAAGTCGAGTGCATATTTAGTCTAGTTATCGCTTGCGCGTATTATTATAAAACATATTTATTATAAAGCTGATTAATTTTATTTACTTTTGTAGTCCTCCTCAATGAATCACGATGCTACAACATCTATTTATCGGCTCAATGCCACAAATGGAATCACCTGCATTTTGGTTAGTGTGGATGGCCTCATCAGTATTAAATATCGGAATAAGTTGAACGAAGATGTTGAGGCAGATCTCTATCTACCCGATGATCCAAAACTCACTGGCGAGTGTGTGGAATCCAATATGGAAATATTGAGATTAGACTTCAAAGGATTCGTTCTGACAATGACTTTCCGAAAGGTGAGTGAACAAGTAAAAAGTGGCATCGTTCATATTAGTTACTAAATACTTGTATGTATGTGCATTTGCCCGAATGTGACTGGCCAAGAAGTTGACAGCGTGAAGATTTACCTATCATAGTTGTAAAACAGTGGCTGACATATGTTAAGTACCTATAATATATATAATTAGGAGTGATCATTTTATAGTTTTGTGCCTCACACATAAATTCCTTTAGGCGTATTGATACAGTGACTCTTAAATTCTTCTACCAGCATTAATTGCGGTTTCGTCGATCACAAAGGCTCCCATGATCACCAAAGTTTGTTATATTAATATATAATGACAACTGCACGACATATACCAAACATTCGTAGGGGGTAACATCATCGACATTGAATAACTTATTGCTGCCTTGAAAATATAGCAATGGCTATTAATGAATCTACCAATGCAACACTGCTAAAATATTGTCTGCAGCCGTTGCAGCTAAGTAGCAAAATGTATCCGTTCGATGGCTCCAAGCTGTTAGATTTTATGAGAAGCTTTTTTACGTAAGCTATACACAATAAAAGCAGGTTTTGATAATGCCCGCAGTTGAAGAACCGGGCAGATTCTTTACAATACCACCGTATATACTACATGGTTTCGCTTAAATGCTGTCTCGGACTTATTTATAGATATGTGTATTGGTTGACTATACCGACTTAGCATTATTGAAAACTAAAAAAGAAGTGTTTCGGGTCAAACTTCCAACTTCTCTGCAACAGAGATCTGTACCTGAAATTGTGAAATTCATTCGTTATTTTAGCGGCAGGCATCATTGCCTGAATAATTTTAAGGAACGCTGCCGAGTTATCAGAATTTCCGTGTCCTTTCCGGTTACGTAGACCCGCCGTCGGCAAAACCGGCCATGCTCTTATTTCATAAATTATTAATTGTTTGTTGCTGGTTGCAAAGCACGACGTTGGAAAAATGGAGAGTCGAAAAAGGTTTCAGACTATTATTATTACGTAGTTTGCTTTTTATATTTCAGCATTTGACAACCCAAGTTGCTAGATTACTCACGACTTCATCGTAAAGTTTGACACTTTTAATGTTATACAGACGTTTTGACATACCAGCGCCATTTGTGTTGTTTACAGTAACTTAAAATATTCATTTCGGCTAAATCTCTCGATTCTCATACATAAACTTGATCTGCTGGGCTTTCAGCCAAGATTCCTTCAATGGGTATCTTCCTATCTTTATAATAGAACACAACGAGTTATATTTGAGGATACACCTTCAGATACAATTAATGTTTCTTCAAGTGTTCCACAAGGTAGTCATCTTGGCCCGATTCTGTTCTTGTTGTTTATTAATGATATCTCTTCAGTAATAGAATTCTCAAAAGGTTTATTCTACGCTGACGACGTAAAGTTTTTTAAATCATAGACTTCAACTTAGGAAAGGTGTCTGTTACAAACAGACTTAAACAATTTGGTTGCATGGTGTGATAGAAATGATTTGCCATTGAATCTCAATAAATGTAAGACGATGTGCTTTTCCCGTAGACCTATGCACCACACTTCTTATGTAATAAAACACCATATTCTAGAGCAAGTGTTTAACTATGTTGATTTGGGAGTTAATATGAACCTTAAGCTTAATTTTAGTCTTCATATTGATACCATGGTCTTGAAAGCAAAAGCTGTCCTCAGTTTTGTTAAACGTTGGTCTAAAGAATTTAGAGATCCGTATATTACTAAAACACTTTATACAACTTTGGTTAGACCTATATTGGAATATGGCTCTGTTGTATGGAACCCTAGCTACCAAATCCATTCTGACAAGTTAGGGTCTGTTCAAAAACAATTTTTACTTTTCGCCTTAGCGCATTTCCGATGGGATTCTAGGGTAAGTCTACCTCCATACACTAGTCGTTTAAAACTTATTAATCTACTTACACTTTCTAGTCGTAGGGAAATGCTTGGCATAATATTCTTAGTGAAAATTTTGAATGGAACAGTTTGGAGTTCTTTTCTCCTGTCTGAAATTAAATTTAATATCCCGTTTCGCCTTTCGAGGCAGTTTAGAGCATTACTGCTAAAATCCTGTAGATCAAATTTTGAACTAAACGAGCCATTCCGCCGTATATGTCATGATTTTAATTCTCATTCCAGCACATTTGACTTATCTGACTCACTTTTCAAAATTAAAAAGACTTTATTGTTTTCTCTTAATAAATGAATATGTAACAATTTATTATATTGTAACCTTAAATCTTGGCTGTTGAAATTTTTGTTTCTGTAGCTGAGCAGTTTAAGATCTCAACACTTAAAAAACTTCTTGCCTTTTCTGACTCGGCTAATTCCGCACGTATGCGGATTGCGCCCCTCGCGTCGGTTGGGCGGGAGGAGGGTAATCGTTGGGTTATTATTATTATTATTAAAAAATGGAATAAAATTGCAAAAATTTTCAAGCGATCAGTTTTTAATTAAATTTTTGGCGATTAAGCTCTATCAAGAACCAATGCTTATCGATGACATGGTGAATTAAAACGGGGTCGTAGAACTCTTCAAGACGAATTTCGTGACGGTTGTTCAAAATCAGTTGTTGTTCTGGAAACTATTGATGCTGTGCGCAAACTGATATTGCAAGATCGTCATGTGAACTATCGTGAGATTGAGACAACTATAGGGATTAGTGGGACCAGCATACCTTCAATATTACACTACATTCGACTGTAAAAGAAAATTGTTCACGTTGGATCCCACACAGTTTATCAATTGCCTAAAAAAGGCGCGTTTCGATTGGTCGAGAAAAATTAAAAAAAAAACAATACGATATCAGTGTTTCGAAACACGTCTATGACACCGTGACAGGTGATAGATCGTGGATTTACACGTAGTAGTTACTCGACTGTATGGGGGTTTCCAGATGAGACGAATGCAACAAAAGTTGTTCGCGCACGTAGCACTTTCAAGCACATCGTTGCCTGGTTTTGGGGTGTATATTGCACATACTACTAGAGCAACGTGGAACAGTAAATTCTGAGTGCTACACAACTATTTGTTTGCCAGTTATCTTTGAAGAAATTAGGAAGAACAACCGCCGAAGACGGATCACTTTTCACCACGATAATGCGAGCTCTCATACAATAACTGAAACAACTGCACTTTTGAGCAGTCAAAACATCGATTTGATGCGTCCTTCACCGTATATGTAGTCCTGACTTGGCACCGAGTAACTTCTTTTAATTCCCGTACGTAAAAAATAAACTAAGAGATCAACGTTTTTCGACATCTGAAGCGGCAGTTGATGCGTTCAGAACGCATGTTTTGGAGATAACTCAAACAGAGTAGCAAAAGTGCTTCGAAAATTGGTTCAAACGCATGCAAAAATGTATACAACTTAATGGAGAGTATTTTAAAAAGTAATAAAGCTTAACCCAAAATATAAAAGGCTAATCCCGCATTATAATATTTCTTTTATAAATCCAAAGCAACGAGTGGCTCTTTCTATTTTAGCTTATTACACAGTTTATTGGCTGGCTTGGAACTTTTACCTGACCACTTAGTACCTATATATATACTCCATAGTCTTATATATGCAAATATTCGTTAGCCCTTTCAAAACCAAGCTCAATGCTATTACTTTTTAATTCCAACTTCCAACAGTCATCTGGTGGCGAAGGATGGTACATAAATCAATTCGAACTCACCTATTCTTCATCGAATTCGCTTTTTGAACATCCTGATCGCCCAAATTTGGATGTGAAACTTACCTCACCGATACACACGCCAATGTACTTTCCAACGCCCGTCGGCAAGTCTTACGTTTGTGACAAGGAGCAAAGCGTCGTATTGTATGCACCAATAGATTCCGGTGACATGTCGGGGCACATTGCGCGCCTCTACCTGCGTGACTTGCACATGCAAAGCTTCATGTTTAAGGAAAGCGGCAAGTGGGGCCCGCCGTTCCATTGCAGCGCAACGGGATCATATCGCGATGAGACGGCACCACTAGCGGTGGGCACCGCCTTAGCGATAGCGGTACTAATTACTATATCCGGCTACGGTGGTTGGCGGTAAGTAGCAACGGCGCAGACGGTGTAGAGCACGTGTTTAAACTGTTTTATATTTCTCACATGCAGCTACTTCAAAATCAAGAAAGTCCAATATGGTTCTATGGAGTAAGGAGGATCTGGACAGAAAATGAAACTTGCATACAATTTGGTCGATGTCTTAATGGATTCGTGTAAGATAATTCAGTTCTTTAACATGCAGCCTTACAAAAGTTGACGAAACATAAAGTAAAGTGTTCCGCTTGCGAAAAACGTTGTACATATCTGGTTATTATTCGTAATTTATGTCAAATGTAAAATATTTCTTTTTCAAATTGATATGTCTAAGAACAATTATCTGTGTATTCAAATAGCAAACGGTAAGGAAATGGAAAATGCCATGTAGCAAGTAATTAGAAAGCGAACATTAAATGCGATTAAATTATGAGAATTGCAAAAAGTCTTCCATTATTGTTAAATAAATACAAAACACAAACAAAAACAACAAATTTAAAAGTGTAGTGAAAATGTATGCGCACTACAATGAGCATATAACCGCATATGCATGATATATATATATATTAATCTACACATACATACCTGCACGTATGTACATGAGAGTGAAATTCTTAAATTTTTTGTTTTTGGTTAAAATTATGCGAGAAAATTATAATAAGGCAAGTTTAACAATTTAAAGTAACTAAAAAGCAATTTTCTCATGCATTTTAATAAAATTAACTAAATAAGTATATATTTTCTATTTGATTGACAAAATCTGACATATTACATCTGAAATCTTAACTTTCTCAAATTCTATGCCGATTTTTATTGCATATTAAATTATAGTAAAATTGCACAAAAATCTCAAAGAAATCTTAATGTTGTTAAAATGTAACAAATATGGTATAAAAATCCTACATATATGTATAAACATACATATAGCATGTTTAACGTTGGCCACACGTTAAAATATTAATGATGGTCTAAAGCAGTTTGGAAATTTGACGTTACTGCTGCCGAAAAATAATTAAAATTTTGTTAGAATAATTGACATCTGAACTGTAGAGTGGCGCAACAACAAAAAATAAAATTGTGAATTATTTCGATTTTTATTTTTAAAATATTAATGATGGTCTAAAGCAGTTTGGAAATTTGATGTTACTGCTGCCGAAAAATAATTAAAATTTTGTTAGAATAATTGACATCTGAACTGTAGAGTGGCGCAACAACAAAAAATAAAATTGTGAATTATTTCGATTTTTATTTTTAAAATATTAATGATGGTCTAAAGCAGTTTGGAAATTTGATGTTACTGCTGCCGAAAAATAATTAAAATTTTGTTAGAATAATTGACATCTGAACTGTAGAGTGGCGCAACAACAAAAAATAAAATTGTGAATTATTTCGATTTTTATTTTTAAAATATTAATGATGGTCTAAAGAAGTTTGGAAATTTGATGTTACTGCTGCCGAAAAATAGTTAAAATTTTGTTTTAGAATAATTGACATTTGAACTGTAGAGTGGCCCAACAACAAAAAAAAAAAATTGTGAATTCATTTTCATAAACATTTACGTTTTTTTAAGAAAACCTGACGGCTTATGCGTTATATAAATATAATATAAACAAAAATGAATTTAAGGTTTATTTTAATAGAAAAATATATTAATATGAATACGAAGAAAAGCTTAAGATATATTATCTAGCAGAAATATGAACTAAATGTCTGACAAAGCGCATTAATTGGAAAGCTAATCTAGACAATTTGCTGAAGTGTTAGTTTTGAATTACAAATAATTGAATTTTTGCTGCCGAGTTTTGGAAAAAACACATATTATATATATACTTAAATACTTTCCAAATGCATATAGAATAAAAACATATGCACACTAAAGTGTATGCAGCAAATGCGAAACATAAATATGTACCTTGAGCATATCAAATACCTAATATCAAAACTATGTACCGTTGTTAGTTTTTAGCATATTTATTTTTTTGCTTTCTTGTTGTAACTTGGTAATTGAACGGCTGGATTGCAATGCTAAAAAAACAACCAACGGCCAATATCGATTATAACGAGCTGCATGCGAGTTGGTATATAATTTGGCCAATAGACGACAGACATTTGCAATGCGCGAGCAGTTGCATGAAAATATCATTTCATATATGCACACACATGTACACAAAGCATTTTTATTGTAAATACTAGCGTACATTGTTGGGTTAAAGAGATTGTTATTATAATTGATTATATATACACACACATAAATGAAATAAATATAGTATATCAACTACTTATCAACATAGTTTATAACTGTATATTTGCAAGGAAATTATATATCATATATTATATGTTTTGTGGTGTGGATACAAAACTCTGCTGCGTTGTCTCGAAGTTATAGAGCAAGTATGCCAATGTTAAAATTCCGAGGACAGAGGTCTTGGGTGAAAGTTTTCTTCATCACTGAAACTGCTTTAAGCGGCTATTTTCAAATGAAATAAACGCACAAAATGTTTATGGTAAACACCAGTGAAATGAAGCAGCCAAAAATTGTTATCGTGCTATAGTTATGGAAATCAATTACTTTGACTGATTACTAAGCTGAGAAACTGACATTTGCGCGCTTATGCATATATGTATATATATACAAATCTCAGCGTATTTATCGATTGCAAATGAACGCTGTCTATGCATTTGGTAATGCTGCGGCAATTTTCATAAACACACAAAATGCGCCGCGCACAAATATCCGAAGCAAGTTAACCGTTGCGTTCAGCGTTCAGTGGAAAAAAAATTGACGGCGGCCATATGCTTTGAACGATGATTAGTAATGGTTTTAGGTTTTTAGTTTTTAGTTTTTCCTACTTTCGCACTGAGTTCGCGTTGTGCCGCAGCCATTTTAGCATTTCAGTTATTTTAGTCGGTTGCGCACAAGCAGAGCATGAACAATAAGCCAACAGGTATGTAACATTGAGCAAATCAAATAACAAATCAAAGCGCATGCACATTCGCCGTGCACTGATAGTTAAAATCGTGCGCATGTATGTATTTGTACGTAGAAACTGGCATACATATGTATATACAGGCCTACAGGCGTTTAACAACACAATAGATGAAGAGGGTAAATATTGGCTAAACATTTACTTCCAACAGACAGTTGAACAGTGTGCAAGCAACAGCAAAATGTATGTAAAATCGTGTTTGGTGCACCGATCGCTATACAGGGTTTTAACACAATTTAGTCGCAACATTCTTTTAACATTTTTAAAGGCAACAACAATATTTTTATTTCTATTTTATATTTGAAATAATTTGAATTATTTAGAAAATTTGTTGCTATAAATTTAATAACGCATACAACGCAGTAACCGAGTGCGTATGTACGCGTTCAAATTGCACAACACAAAGCGTCCTTATGACACCAAAGAAATTAGCCATTATTTCAAGCAAATGCATTATTAGTGGCAGCCAGCGGGTTCGTGTTTTAAGTCTTCTGTACTCGGCCACAGGAACATAAACGAGCAATACTCGTACGATATCGGCAGGTCTGGCCTCGAAAGTATTACATCACAGCATTGCTACCGTTTGCCCTGCCCGCTGTGCCCGTGGTTTTTCCGCCGTTTTATTGTTATGGCGGTCGGTTTGCACAAGCGTCGACCGCTGGTCATTCCACACGTTTGCTCCTTTTCATATAATAATTTATTGTTTTTATTGTTTACAGTTTCTGCACATTTTGTCGATATTTATGTGTTAATAACCTCAGACTAATTAAGAAGCTGCCATTAAGTGAGGCCGAACGTGTTTAGTGTCATAAAGGACTAGCGGCTCTTCTGTTAGGCAAAGGTTAGCTAAAGGATTGAGTTTTGTTTACTGCTCTTTACGGCGCTGACGTTGAATGGTTGCAATAGCGTGCAAGGTTTAGAGTAAGGGTTGAGAAAAACGATCTGCAAAATATTGAGCGAAACATTTAAAACAACAAATATTCTGAAACAAATGAGCAAAGTTGTAGTGTGCAATTGGTGATTTATGCGCCTACGTTCTATTTCGATTGAAACATAACTGCACTCAAACACACACACATACACACGCCTGAATTGAACGAATTGTTGGTAAGCAGGTAGCTGCGGGCGTAGCATGTATAATTGTGTGGCTTAATTGTTTTAAGGACTGGCATTTGACCTTGGACATATGTTGCACATAAATGTGCTCGCGTTTCGCTCTGCGCGCAACGTTTGTGCCTTTACTTTAATCTAATCGGTAAACATTTGCATATTTGTTTGCATAACATAAATGTTTGCGATAGGTAATAGCAATAAAATTAGAGCACTATTCGGTTATTATTGGAAGAAATATTTTCAAGCGTGTTCAGTAGTCTGTCTAAAATTTCTGAAACCATTTTTGAGCTCAAAAAGTGACGGAAACTGATAATCAAAGGGTGCGAAGCTTGAATTTTGTATATACAAGTAACAGCTGTAGGAGAAGAAACTGGCGCACCCAGAAAGTAGGGGAAGAAGCGGCAAGTATATAGATATGTAACGAAAGACCGAATATTGTTATGAAAAAAGTCAAAAAATATCAACTTTTTTAATGATTTAATTTTAATGATGACAGTCGATTATTTTTACATAGAAATTTAAATTAGAGTGTAGTTTTTTTCGCAGTTAGAGGTTTTTTTAAGTAAATTGAAAATTATTTCTGACGTTCTGTTATAACCCATTTCATTACAACTTGCTTTTTACCACTGCATTCAAAAACTGTCTCGCAGTACAGGAGTATATGCTCAAGAGTTGAATGTGATTACGCTTGTGTACCAATATGCTCATGCCCCATGTCTGACTGCGGGCAGATTTAACATTTGTAGAAGGCGCTGTAAAACGTACCAAATAATGTGCCAATGAGAAAAATCAACAAATTTGTAAATGGACAGAAAATGTTTATACTCTTGTACTTGTATAAGTAAACCAACAATGGGCTGACTGCTGAAAAGCAGATTCTGCGTACAGCGTTCGCTATGAACAAATATTAATGTTTATGTGACGAAGTGAAAAAGTTGAATATTATGCTGAATTATTGTGGAGAGCACCACTTGGAATGAGATACATGGGAATTAAGTTGGTCTTTAACAAGCTATGCTACTGAAAATGTAGCAACACAAAAGTAAAAAATAATCGATAAGTAATATCGATAAGGTCACTGGAATAAATAAAAAAAAACACAACCTAAAGATCTGATTTTCTGCAGCAAAAAAGTAAAAAATAATCGTTAAATAATGTTGAATTGGAAATTAAAAATATCGATAGCCAATGAGTTCTTTGCATAAAGTCATAGGGATAAATCAAAAAAAAAAAAAGATAACCTAAAGATCTGCTTTTCTGGTGACACGCAACACAAGTGTAATAATGTATTCAAATATATCCTTACTGAAGGCTGTCTACAAAAACTAGCATTCTAGTATTTCCTTTTTTATTTTTATTTATTATACGTTGTTCTCTACCTGGCCCCCAACGAATGCGTTCAGCTGATTTAAAACCACTTATTTAGTGCCATTTAAACTGGTCTAAATTATTAATTGCAAGATCTATGAAGCGATATATCAAATCAAAATGAGGGATGTAGCAGCATGAAGCGCATGCAAAATCTTTAGATTGATTATGATTTTTTCTGCATTTGAATTTTTTTTTTAGAAAAGAAGAGGAAAAGAAGGGCTGACATTTGACCTTGGACATGTTGTAAAGTTGTTGCTACAACCACACCAATTAGTCTCTTATCGTGCTACTGCAGATCTATTTGTCAGTGGTTATTTACTTGAGTACTTTGTGTGCTTACTAATGCAAAATATTCTCTAACGTTGAACCGAATACAATTTTTCGTGTATTATCCACATGATCAACTCGGAATGACAAGATATGAAAGCTACTGAATGGCGAGTGATCTCTAGTTAATAAATCTGACAAATCAACAAGACTTGCGACAAAAACAACAGTAGCTACACAACAGACACATGTGAGCGCTGTGCTTTTTGCTCTTGTGTGCGTACACCGTAAGTGAGGCTGGCCAGCGTTCGAGCATTCGAAACAGGTAAGTCGGTAAACGATTTGACCTGCTGAACATGGCTGTTTGTGCCACGAAGGTGTGGCTCCGGTGAACGCTCGCAACAAGTGTGAGTGGCAACGTCAATGTGTGCGACTGAGTTGGCAGCACAAGCGAAAGGGTGGGATTTAAGTGTAGCTTGCTGATGTCAAAGCAGGAAAGATAGAAGAAAAACAAAGTGTATTGTTTGTGGAAATTTATATATATGAAAAAAAAACAAAAACAAACACAAATAAATACATACATACATTGGCGACTACAACCGAATGGTCATTCGACCGGCCGATCTGCTAACGACAACGAACGCATATCGCTGAAGACGGACGTTTGTGATGGCTGAAAAAATTAGCACCGATCATTAGCTTGGTAGTGCGCAAACGGGTGTGAAGTCCGAAAAAAAAGTTATGCGAATAACGCGAATGCGATCGCGTACGCAAAGGTGACCGCAAAGTGATCAAAATGAGCTAAATAGCCACACAAAAAAAAAAAAAAAAAACAAAGAACACATAGAAAATTACCAAAATATTCAAAACAATAGAAACAAGCGTCAAGCTACCGAAAATACTAAGAATATTTAATAATTAAATAAGGATCTACGTAGTTATATAAAGTAATATAAGTGCAATAAGTTAGCGAGTTATCTCATATTTACAAGAAAGTGTGTGGAAAATTATAGTGTGCGCTGAGCAATAAATAGGATACACAACTGCAACAGGGACGTCAGTCATCTCTTTTGGAGCGAAGAAAGCAAAAAGAAATTCTACAGTTCCAACAGAGTAAGTTTAAGCAAGCAGGTTTGTTAGTCTACATTCGGGTTCATATTGGAATAAAAAAAAAATTGTTAAGCCTTGACTGCTTTAACATAATTTCAATAATGAAAGATTATAGCAGTTAAATGACATGACATGAAAGTCTTTTTTTAAATTATATTACTAATTCTGATGCAAATTAACACTTTTATTAAGCTTGTGTAAATCATAGGGTCAGTATAAAATACTGCATATGTTATAGATTCTCTAGCTTATTCACATATTCTTCGCAGCGCCGTATATGAAGATACGTTTAGTGCATAATGAGACAAAATATTGCATAAAAAAGTAAAGTTCGCAAGATAATCTTACATCTTCGCTCTGACTTACACTTGAAGTTAACAGCTACAATAAGTAGCACGAGCCTGAACATAAGGACTAGCATGCTAACAGCAGCAACATTTCTACATCCCTTTATAAAAACCCTTTAACAAGTGCTTTATGTTTCACTATGTAACTCTTTGTATTGCCATTAGACACTTTAAGATGCACTAAGTCTTCTATCGGCGTTTCATACAAAAGCTATTTAAAAACTGTTTATTTTACTTTTCGCAGATCGCAAAATTATACATAATATAATAAAAAAAATATTGTATAAAAAATATTTTTTTTTTTATATATAAAGTATTTACCTTCTTACAGCGTAGCGTTATAATATAGGTGACACAATGTTTCTAGTTTGAGATTTTCACACGCAAATTAGTAAAGTTATAAAAGTTTGCCCGCTTGTCACAGACAAAAGTAAATACTCGCACGTTAAATGACAAAAAATGGTATTTTAATAAGCTGACACTAATCAATTGTATACAATGGCAAACACAATAACCGTACAAAAGCCAACAACAGTAAACGTCGTCGAAAAAATTATAACACGTTAATAAAAAGTGCGAGAAGCCGAGGAAGAAAGGCCAATTCTGCTATATACAGCCAGCAGAGCAATTACGACCAATGTGAAAATTATCCTATTAAATAAAGCTGTTAAAAAAAAAATCGTACATACTTATGCATGTATGTATGTATGTATGTATGCAAGCATGTTATGGCAATACACAAATGTAAGAGTCGCCAAAAAGCAGAATTGCGTGTTGAAGGAATTGACCAGCACTCGGCGACGCAGCGCATCACTGTTGGCGGGAAAGCAGCTGAGCTGCTATGACGCTGGCGATCATAAAGACAGCACGAATGCGCGCGTACATACTTGACAAATGGATACTAATTAATTGCAGTTTGTACAAAGTTTTAGTAACTGGCAGCAAGGGGCTGGTTTGGAGCAGTCCAACGCTTTCATTGGTTATGAAAAGTGCGTTCGGCAATTAGCTGTATCAGCCGAAGGAATTACTATTTGAATTGTTTATCATATGAATTAGTTTAGATATTGTTGCGCAGCGCATCGCCCTCTACCGCGATTTCGTGTGAATGGTGCTCGATTAAAGAGCTCAAATATTGCGCGCCTTAACTGAAATTATCGCTACTGGTGACAACTTTGGCGGGCCAGTGTGAAACTCCTTCCGAAAACATGCACACACACAAACACACGCATTATACAGTAAAGCGCCTTTGTGTATTCGTGTATGTGTGTGTGATGTTTCTACAAAGACACAATGTGTGGGCGCCATCGCTTCTGTTGGGCAAACTTGTTGCGTGCTGAATTATGGGGAGGCGTTTTTTCGTACCATCGAAGCTAATTGGAATTTGAAGCGTGTGACAGCGACTGTGATTAGCAGCTTTGCAGCGGAAGTTGACAGCAGTTGGGGTAGTGCCGGTGGATAATCGCGTATGAAAGTGTGAAATTTGACAATTTCATTTAATTCACATACCAACGGAAATAACAATGTCAATATGGACATGGTGTCGCAGCACGTGAAATAACAAAGCCGGCTGATAAGCTGATAATCATAACAACGATAAAAGTCAACAAATGACATACGCAAATTTGCTTATTATGAATAATTATTAAAAGTTTAAGCGTTTGCCGATATATCCATGATTTCGAATTTAGTTCAAAACCAAAGAAAAAATACAAAAACAAAAAGAAGGAGCAAAGCCAGGGAAATGCGTTGATTTGCATAAGGTTTGTTAGATCAACGAAAATCAATATAACGGGTGTTTTTTTCGAGGTATAGAACTTTAAGTTGGTATTATTGCTCAAGATTGCGACCGATTTCACAGCTGTCAAGTAATTTATTCTCATTTTGGTTTGGCAATTCATTATGAATAGACTCACGCCTGAACAACGCTTGCAAATAGTGCAAATTTATTTCGAAAATAATGGTTCTGTGCGGAATACGTATCGTGCACTACGTTCATTTTATCGTATCAGCTGGTGGAATCATTGGTCCGTACTTCTTCAAAAACGATGATGGCCAGAACGTTACAGTCAATGGTGATTGCCATGATTACTAACATTCCTGAATTGAACAACCATTATTTCTAGGAGCTGTGGTTCCAACAAGACGGCGCAACATGGCACACAGCTCGTGCCACAATCGTTTTATTGAAAGACACGTTTGGTGATCGCCTAATTTCACGTTTTGGACCTGTGAACTGGCCTCCAAGGTCTTGTGATTTAACACCGCTAGACTACTTTCTGTGGGGTTATGCAAAGTCATTGGTCTACGCGCATAAGCCAGAAACGCTTAACCATTTTGAAGACAACATTCGCCGTGTTATTGCTGATATACATGCCACAAGATTATCTTTCGGATAAATAAAATTCTTGTCAATCGAATAAACCCTCGTTCTTTTATTGCAATTTAAAGTTCTATACCTCTAAAAAACACCCTTTATATAGTATATGGTAGTTTGGGTAATTCCTGGACCAATTTTACAATCTTTCCGCAATAAACTAAAGCATAACCAATATTATACGTGCAGTCAATTTTGCTGAGGATCTTAGACATTTGCCGATATATGCGTTTTAAAGTCAGCCGATAGTTCGAAAATCATTATATTACGTATATGGAGGCTAAAGGAGTTATTGACCCGATACAACCCTATTTTAACATATATACATATTATTTACCGAAAAGGACTATCTTCGAATTTCTGTAATATATCTCACAGATTGACTGATATTTTCAAACAAATGTTCGCTGCAAGCGCTGTGGTCCACATATTCGCTATCTGGTATTTAGACAAATTTTGGTAATAAGATGGAGCAATTGAAAGCCACTGTTTGTGGTAAGTTTTATGGCGATACATTCATTGGTGCTTGAATTGCATACTGGAAGGTGAAAGCATCAGATGAAATTTTAATAATATATTTAAAATTGAGTTATATGGGGAAGTAGGCGTGGTTGTTATCAGATTTCGCACTGAAACATAGAAATAAGAAGATAAAATTATATAATATATACATATACAGTTTGGTAGATATCGGTCGAGTAGGTTCACATATATGAATTTTCAACGAAATGTGGGCGGTGTCACGCCCATTGTTCAATTTTGATCACGGCCCCTATAAAATCCTCTCTTACCATTTCGGTGGTAAAATTTTATGTCTCTGGCGTGTTTATTATTGGTTTATCGCTCTTTTAGTAGTTTCTAATAGAACCGTTATATGTGGAGTGGGCGGGGTGATCACCCGATTTCAACCATTTTTACAGTGTCGGTAGAAGTGCTTAAGGGATTTATCTTGAGCGTTTTTGGTTCTTGTAACTTAAGTGGTTTAGGATATATGTTTATTAAACCTCTTAAAGGACGGGGCCACGCCCAGTTTTTCAAAAGTTTTTGATCTTCTGTGCCAAATTACAGTTTTATATCTTAATTTAGTTCTTAGTTATGGTCTTTTCGTTTAATTGAGTTTTGTGGGCGTGGCTGTCGTCCATATACGTACTCGTCCTTACTCTTTTGCCTGGGAACACGTGTACCACAGTTTCATCACGATATCTCATTTTTTACTAAAGCTACAGCTTACACAGAAAGACGGACGTACAGACAGACATCCGGATTTAAACTCGTCGCGTCATTCTGATCATTTATACTGGTACATATATGTTTATATATATAAGTCCATATTTATCTCGCTTAGTTTTGGGTCATACAAACAACCGTTAGATAAATAATACTATTATACTCTGTAGCAACATGTTGCTAGAGCATAAAAATAGTTAAGTTTAAAAAGTTTCAAATATTTCTAAAATAATTTGTATTTAAACTTTGAATCTGAAGCAAATGATATTTGGCAAGTAATCGTGAGAATATCGGTGCGTTTGAATTATTTAAAGGTGTTAATCGAATTCAAGAATTAATTAAGAGAAATTAATTTTAGGTGCATGTGCTGCACGAAATGCAATTTAATAAAATTATTTATTGTTTTTGGTCACATACATACGTGGAGCGGACTTAGACTGCGACATCTGCGATATTTCAGTTGGCTACAGTATTTGGCTGATGCCGCGTGAAACATGCGCTAAATTACCGTGTATTTAGGATAACAACAACTTTGAGTCAATCTATAATCCGTACACACATGCATGCAATTCAGCTTCTGAAAATAATTAAAAAAGAAATAACGAAAAAACATATGCTCAAATGAGTGCAAGAGTCGCCATTTGTATTCATCGAATATCGCTTCAAATTAGCCTGTTTTGTATACTTTTGACTGCCTTTCAGCCAAGTGTGCAAATAATATGAGCAAGTCGAGCGGCTTTCAACCATTTTGTACGCCACGAATAGTGTGTACTCGCATACATTCCTATAACATATGTATATATGTAGATATGTGTTTGTCATATACATATGTATACATATATATAGTAAATAAGTTTGTTTGTGGCTTTTGTATTGGCTTGATTTTAGTGTAAATATTGTATTAAAATTTTAAATTGTTCAAATGAATTTCGAATAGCGCACATACTTATGTATGTACCTGCCATTACGGCGAAGAGGCGAGGCGGCGTAGCAGCATGTGATATATGCAAAACGGAGTAAGAAAATGTTAAAAGTTTCATTAAGTAAATAATACAAGTAACTGGAGATCATGATGCGCGCATACACACACATACACATTTCTATTTGCTTATGGAAGAAGGTAGATGCCACACCAATATGGCGGTCATATGGCACACCATTGTTGTTTGTTTTCATACACTTTATATTTTATATTTACTCTACTCTTCTTTTTGTTTTGTGCCTATTTCCAACGGTGTTAGTAAACATTTACATTTGCCTTGTTGCCAGGCTCGGCTATGCGTGAATATACATTTGTATAAGTCTAGTCTTTGTAAATAGACAATTCGTTTGTGCTTATAATGTGTAAAGTAATGCATTAGCTTCAACAAAAAAGCGAGTAAAGCGAGAAAAGCAAGTTGGCTTATTAAAAAGTTGGAACTATATACAATCAACATGTTATTTGAAAGCAACTTCTAAACCATACTTGATATCAGTAAGCAGTGACAGTAAGAAAGCAACATCTATCATTTATCAGCACTAAATTTAAAATTTTATTTTCCTTGCTTGCTTTTGGAGTGCAGTTTAAAAACATTTGATCACGCTCACATTATTGCGCTGCTTCATATGCTCAGTTGACAAAAAGTTGCAAATGTCTGCATTAACAGAAAGCCACTGCATATATGTGTAGTAACATTATCCGCTGTCACAAGCGTGACAAGTTCGTCGCTTAAGTCTTTTGTTTGTTCATTCTTTACACTAATCAAGCGTGTTTTTATTGCTGATTGAATTTGGTTTGAACCAAGCGCAACTGACACAAACTCGGCTGCTCAAGTTGAAACTAGTTACGGTATTAAATTGAAATGCACGATTTGCGGCAGTGCCTTGCACGGTTGTCATGCACTACACAGACGAGTTGATGTGTAGATATGTATTAGAAGCTGTAGTGCTTACTACCACATGTCTGTCTATTTCCAGAATAGATAAACGATGATTTCTACAAAGTACCTTTGCACGACCATACGTCATCATATGCCATAACACAAAAAAAAAACGTCAAAAACAATTCAATCAGTATCAATACAAATACAAAGAATATATATAAAATAGATAAATAACAACAAAAACGCGTCATAAAATCCAATAAAAAATTTTCGTCCAAAGAGGTAGCGTTGCCTAATACATACATAGCTACAAATTCATGGCGTGATAAAATCAAGCAGCGCTACGCAGTGTACAGCGGCAACAATAACAATACCAACAACGGCAAAAACAATAACAGAAGCAACAATAAAATGTCGGCAAAGCACCAATTTCGACGGTCATAAAAATAAACAAAACTATTAATACATTTTGTTAATTTATGACATTTACGGCAGTTCGTCAACGGTTGTCTGCGGCAAGATGCCCACAAGCTGTGCAGTTGGAAAGAATGCAGAAAAAGATTTAGACATCACTTCGGTATGCAGAGCAGCCGCACGGCTAGCTAGCAACCTCACCCAAGCACTAGCAAACAGCAAACGGCTGCGGCTTTGGTCGCGCAGTAAAAGTAGTAATGTAGCGGTTGCGGCAGGCGGAGTTGAAATAAAAAGAGAAATTACATTAATGAAATGACAGCAGCGATACAACAGCAACATAGCCATCATAAATGGCCGGCACAAATGCTTATAAGTGTCTGATTGATTGTGTTGTGGGAAGTGTCTTTTGTTTTTGTTTTTTTTTTTTTTTTTTTGTGCACATAAGTGCTCCTTTTATAACGTGCCATCTTAGTGGTTATTCGACGCGCCGCAACTACAACTGCGTGCGTGCTGTTCTTTGTTAACGCAGCAGCCGCCGGCATTCGAAGTTCAACTGCTGCTGCGGTTCCCAGAGCTTGCAGGGCCGGTGCATGCAATAAAACTCAAAAGCCGACAAACGTTTTCGGCTCCATGTAAGTGCACCCATACGCCATATACCTTCAAAATGTTATATGCAACATATAGTGTGCGCTTACTGCTTACTTCATGGTCTCATGGTGTGTGTTAGTAAATGAAAAGTTGAGTAATGAAGTCATCCGCTTTGGAATGCACGCAACGTTTTGAGTCGTTGTAATCGATAGAAATGTTGGCATTAAACAGTTGTACCTTCAGTAAAGGTAAATTGAAAACTTTTATCAACAATTGATTCGTTGACAACGCTCTTCAATTTTTCGATTTTCGATCTCGATTTGATCGAACCTGAGGTAGTGTACTTGTATGCGTGTTGGCGTTGCCGCCCTCAGTTCTACTCACTCGTTCATTAAGTTCATGCTTGTGTTTAATTGTGATAAATTTATTTTATGAACTAATAAAATTTGTATTTCTGTTGCTAACAAAAGGATTTGTTTGTTCGATGGCCATTCAAAACACTTCAAAACACTTTGAGTGCGAGTAATTACGACATTGTTGAATTTCGGCACAAACACTGAATTATTGAGCAGTTCTGTCATTTTAGAGAGCGTAAAAATATTTTGATTATTTTGCTCTGCAGGTGCAATTGCTTGTCTTCTCCATAGCCAGCGCTCATTAAGGAAGAAAAAATAGTTTTTGATTTAGTATTTAGTTTTCTAGAAAAAGTTATGAGCTGAACGCTGAAACGTTGCACTGCTTGCAGAACTCTGCAATCTGAGTAACAGAGCTATTGCTTGTCAGCTGATATAATTACTTTTAAAATGTCTACTTTTGTGCGAATCCATTATGTTTAAGCGTATTCCTAAGGTTAGCTTCCAGAAATGTATATAATTGTTGCACAAAGCCAAAGTCAAAATCAATAAATATATAACAACTAATAAACATAAATGCATACAATTTTTTCAGACACGATGACCACCTCACATATTTTGTCTGCTGCCGATCCCGCCGGCATGAATGGTGCTAGCAATCATAGTAATAGCAATAACAACATCAATAATATGACGGGCGTTAATGCCGACAACAACAGTGTTGGCGGCGCACTTCACAATGGTACCAACAACACTAACGGCGGCGGCCATTCGGGGGCTCACTCGCCGCATCACGCACACCACAACATGGCGGCCAACAGTAGTGGCAGCAATGGGGTCAATGTTGGCAACACCGGCGGCATGAGCGGCAGCATGAACCAACTCGGCGGATCGCTGGCGGCGAACCGCAGCCCGGGCATGGAGAGAAATCTGCATGTCAGTCTCGATGACCGCGAATTGTGGTTGCGCTTTCAGAATCTCACCAACGAAATGATCGTTACAAAGAATGGCAGGTAAGTTGATTTAGCTTGGTCAACATGACACGCAGTAGAGCTGATGTGTTCATGTAGTGAGTGTTTAACGCTGTTATTGTAGTCTAAGAGTATACAGATAGCGTGCTTTCTGCTATTGTTACGCGTTAATTGGCAATGAGTTCTATAATATAGTTTCAATATAGTTTGAATAGGTTTTTCTATTTATTTGTTTGGATATGAAAAATAAGTTTTACGATGCTCCTAATTAATAGTTAACGTTTGCACGAGGTGTGATATTTTTCCTCATACTTTTACAAATAGAGCTTTTAAAAATAAATCTAGTTTAATTATTAAATAAAACGAGCAGGGCTGAACTGCAAATGAGCCAGCTGGAAAATTTGTGTTTGCAAAGCAGTGGAGGGAGGGCGGTATGAAATTAACTGATGTCGTATTTTCAAAAATATACTCACTTTTTTAGACGCATGTTTCCGGTGGTCAAGATTAGCACTTCTGGTTTGGATCCAGCTGCAATGTATACAGTGTTGCTGGAGTTCGTGCAGGTGGACACACATCGCTGGAAGTATGTCAACGGCGAGTGGGTGAGTCCAGTTTACAAAGACATATGCTAAGTTCAAATTATAATTAACGCAGTGTCATGCGGATTTTCTTCAGGTACCCGGCGGCAAGGCAGAGGTTCCACCCGCAAACCCCATCTATGTGCATCCCGAGTCGCCGAACTTCGGTGCGCACTGGATGAAAGAACCGATTTCGTTTGCCAAGGTGAAGTTAACGAACAAAACCAATGGCAATGGTCAGATTATGCTAAATTCGTTGCACAAATATGAGCCACGTGTGCATTTGGTGCGCGTGGGCTCAGAGCAGCGTCACGTGGTCACATATGCATTCCCAGAGACACAATTCATTGCTGTTACCGCATATCAAAATGAAGAGGTTACATCTTTGAAAATCAAATACAATCCGTTTGCAAAAGCTTTTTTGGATGCCAAGGTAAGTACTTCGCTAAATCGTAAATCGTTAATTTTCTAACAAAAACACACACTCTTGCACAAAGGAGCGTCCGGATACATTGTATTCACATGAGGCACCATACGGCTGGCTAATACCGCCGCCAACACATTATACAAGCGTTGCACAGGCACCACCTCCACCGCCACCCAGCTTGGCCGTGTCGAACACTCCATTGGGTATGAGTTGTGATCGTTATGGGCGCGCGCTCAACACTCGCGGTATGGCTACACATAGTGCACGCGCCTCACCGTACGCCCGACCGCGTCTCGCCTCGAGCACACCTGGCACAAGCTCGCCAGGTCCTGTAGGTGCGGGCGTAATTAATGGCAGCGCTGGTAGTGCATCGCCGCCGCAGCAGCCGCCTTCGGCACCGCACACACCCACCAGCATGCAGTCCACACACACTAACAATATGAGTGCTGGCGCCAGTAATGCTGGTTTGACTAGTTCCGCGAGCGCGGTCGGCACTTTTTCAGGATTTACCAGTTCCTATTCGCAATCCAGTTTTATGCCGGTGGAGCCGAGCTCTTCGATGTTTTCATATGCCGGCAGTTGGCAAAGCAACGGTGGTTATTGGGGCACACCGGCGGCGGTGCCAGCTGTACCACCAACAGCGGTGCCGGTAAATGTCACTCAAAACAGTAGCAACGGCAGCGGCAGTATTGCCCGTTCGATGTGTAAGTAGTAACATAAAAAAGCTTCTGAAAAAAGTAATTATCTGACAGATGATGATTTGTTTGCTTCGCTACAGCTGCACATAATTCACCATCTCCCACTAACGGTGCTTCACCAAACTACACGAGTCCTTCCCCTGGTTATACTATTCACCATCTGACATCGCATCCTTCTCATCAGTACAATGTTGCACAATCGGCGGCGGTAGCGGCACATGCAGCGGATATGTATCAAAGCGCCGCACCCACACAGTCATACGCCGCGCCGCCAACACATCAGGTCTATCATCCCACGCCCACATCGCCACCCCATCAGTTGTACACGAATGTGCTGAATGCACCAACGGCGTTAAGTTATGCCGGCGGCTCGTGGCATAATGGCGGTGGCGCTGAGTATGGATTGTATCAGAATGCGGCTTATGGCTACCAGCCGGAGTATATACCTTTAGTCTCGGACTTGGGGTAAGTTTATGTGAGACAAAATCTCATTTAAACTCTAAATATTTTGAATTTTACCCTTTGCAAAGTACCGCAGAGTTCGCCAAATTCGTACATTTGGTGAGGCTTATGTGTTCTCAACAAAAGAACTTTAATTATTACTTGTAATTACCGCGAATAGTACTTACAATTGAAAAATTCAAAATAAAAAAGAAAACTGCTTTTAGCGCGATTTTAAACTAATTTCATTGAATGTAGTTTTTATTGATATCCTCCTCCCACTCACCCACCAACAACCCTAAATCCCCGTCCGTCTTTCACCAATTTATCTTATGCACCAGCAGCTATACCACGCATCCGCTAGAGCCCATCGAAGTTCCTAAATCGTTCGAAGACTCACAAGCCGCCATATACAAGTCACCACATCAGACGGGCGGCGATGGCGCTGGAAGCTCAGTACTAACATTGGAATGCACCAATTTGAAGGAACATTCGTCCTCCGTCGCCGTGAAATTGGAAACGCTAGACGCTAGTGTAGTTGCGGCTAGTCACGAGCGTGGCGCCGCGGTCGCAACTGCTGCCGAAGTTGTCGCTGCCACAGACAGCCAAAATACGCCAAGCGGAGCCTGGACACCGCTCACACCACCACAGAGCGCGTTGCAATAAAATAATCGTATGTGGATGCAAAGCCTTCAGAAGCCATTTTGTTCAAATTTGTTGTATTAAACTATTTTTAGAATTTTAGCGGAATGATCATTAAACTTCTGTTTATCGTGTTTATAATTTAACTTAGTTTAGTCCTCAACATGTATATATAGACGATTGATTAATAAATAGATATTAGATGCTACAAAAACACTTTCGAAGCGTCGTAATTGTTTTCTAATAAGTTAGTTAAGCATCGTTTGTCTCTGTGCTGAACATTCTCCTACTCTTCAACAAATAAGAATAGCGTTAAGTCGTTACCAAACGGCTGCTAAGACTTGCCAGCAGGCACAAAGCTTTTTCATGACTTTGCAAGAGAAACACTCGCATACTTGAGATTGCTTGTCGAGTAGTGTACACTAGGGTGGAGCGAAAAAAAAATTGTTTTTGCTTATTCTGAGAGTAAAATTTGTAAAGAATAAAAAAGGAAATTTTAAATAAAAATTTTGTTAACATCTAGAGGTAAAGTAAATTTCGAGTTAAACTTTTTTCCGACCAAAAAAAATTTTGTTTTAGTTTAAACTCTTAACATTTATATGAAAATTGCCGAGTTTGACGGTTTTTGACTCAAAATTTATTTTAATGCTAAAGGAAAGCATGTGGTCGTTTCAGACTTTTTTTAAAATTCCAATAATGACTACAGAAATTTTTTAAGTTGATAGCTCTTAATTGGCCAGAAAGACTCTTTACTTGAAAAGTGAGATGTTAGAAAAAAATTGTTGTTTCCAAAAATTTTCTTTTTTTATAATCTACAAATTTTACCCTCAGGCTAAGCAAAAAAAAAAAAAATTCGGTCCACCCTAGTGTACACAACATTTTTTGCTTCAGCTTTTGCCCTAATACCAAGTTATAGATAAGCACTGAAATTATTCAGCTTTCCACAAGGTGCTGTGTTTCCGTGTCCTTTAGTGAATGCTTGCGCTGTAATCAATCATAAGCGAGACTAATACGCAATTTTTACGTTGTAATACACCGCGTACGAATGTTGTGAAAGAGACTGCTTAACAGGAGGAAGCTACATATGCGTTTGAAGGCCATGCAAAGCAAAAATATTTATTTTCTCATGTTCCATAGTTGTTTGTTTGCGAAAATCGCAATGAGTTAAAAAACAGTTTTGAACAGTATAATTAATAAAATTTATTTATAGTTTCCATAAAATGCTTTGTATTAACATTTAAGGTAAAAATATAGATTTGTTCTCGAATAATCGGAATTATCTGTGGTCTTTGGTGTGTGGCACTGCGCATACATTTGTTATGATTTACTAACAAGCACATTATAAAGATTAGCAGCTCACTTCTTTGCATTTATTTTACATTTTCTTAATTACTAAATTACTTCCATCCAATTTAATTAACTATACATTAAAGTTTTATAAAAATACATATATTTAAATTGATTAGCTGTACGTAATAAATATGTATGCTGAATATACATATACATATATATGTAGGTATATATGCATGTACTCATGTATTGCTATACAGTGATACTGTTAATTGATGTTGCACTTATGATTAGAACGAGTTACTGTATTTCAATTTTTGCCAACCGTTACGCTGCCTCTTTAACTGTCTTAAACTATTTGGTAGTCCATAGAAAAAGTATATTGACAAGCCTGTGGAGGGGTTAGAAGAATGTGTACAAACATATATGTATATACGGGTACGCATAGATATGGTGAAGAAAATGATGTTGTGTTAGATGCATGTACACTAGGGTGGTTCGAGCCTGAGGGTCAAATTTTTAGATTACAAAAAAAGAAAATTTTCGGAAAAAAAAAATTTACTTTTACTTTTAAAGTAAATTTCGAGTTACAATTTTTCATTCGAAAAAAAATTTTGATAAGTGTTCTAGAAGCTGTGGAGAGTGCTCTTTCTGGCCAATTAAAAGTTATCAAATTAAAAAAAAAATTTGTGGTAATTATTGGAGTTTTAAAAAAAAGTCTTAAACGACAACATGCTTTCCCTAAGCGTCAAAATAAAATTTGAGTCAAAAACCGTTAAATTCGGTCATTTTTATATAAATGTGAAGAGTTTAAACCGAAAAAAAAATTTGTTTTTGTCTTAAAATTTTGTTTGGTTTTTTAATCTACAAATTTTACCCTCAGGGTAAGAAAAAAAAATTTTTTTTCGCTTCACCCGAATGTAAACGTAGATCGGTTATAAGTTTTGTAAACATTCGTGATTAATTGTATTACGTGATAGTTTTAGTTAATTAAAGGAAACGGAAATTAGTTGTTTAAGTTTGATAATAGCATGCACTCGCCAATTTATAGATACATTACGACTGATTAATTATTAGTTTATGCTAAGTAAGGACTAAGCTACACACATGCAACTTTTGGGGAAAACAAGAACTAATAACAATTAAATATAATTACAAAAAAAAAAAAAAAAAAAATTAAATTAAAAAAATATAACACCAAAGCACTGATTTGGTTTTTTGTGAACGTTGTGTGGTTTTCCAAGCTGCACACATACACATGTACTTATCAACAATTACAATATTACAATACAAATATAGGTTATACCTATGTTATAACAGTATTTAAGCTAACGAGTTCTACGCCTACAACAACGAGTTTATGCTAAGGCTTTGAGCCAGTTACTTGAGCTTTAGGTATTTGTGACTAAATATTTGTTTAATAAATTCCAACAATAAATATCTTTAACAACTACAATACTAAAATGCAGTATATATGAATACGTTAATACATATATTCCCAGATATGTAGATACAGCTACATACATACACACATACAATATGCTTGTATATGCATGTAAATACCCATTATAAAGATTAACGAGCAACCATTGTCTGCTATCCATACAACTCGACGGCCCCATTTGGCACGTGTTTAAGTAAGCTTCGTGCGTTTGTAATCATATTTGCGCCGTCGTCGCTAACTTTGGTGGCTAGATTATTTTCCGATCGTGCCATACTTCTTCTCGTAGTGCCATTTTGTTTGGGCCTAAGGATTATTTGCTCCTCGGTTTCTTCTCGCAGTGATATTGGCTCGACTGACTTTGGCCGACGTATTTGCACTGATTCTGGACGCTGTTGCAGGCGATGTGATGGACCGCGTTTCAAAACTGCTTCCAGCTTTTGTTTAAATGGCAATGCCTCTTCTTGTGATGTGTCAGCTGGTGTTGGTGACGCGATCGTTTTAACCGCCAATGGCTTTTCGTTGATTTCCATTAGTTGCTGTAAGCTGGGTCGTTCTTTGTTGGAGCGCAGGTTATTGATTGTTTTGTAGAGTATTGGATCAAATTTCGGTGGTTTCGGTATACCGTTAACATTTGAATCAGACGGTGTAGTGACGCCATTTAATTCGGCTAACTCCGTGTTCACAATTGCTTTCAAGACGAGTTGGCGTATGTCTGTTTCGCTTTTTGAATGTTTGAGTTGCGGTCGCGGAGAGCAGTTTTCCGTTGTTGGTTTGTCTATCAGTGTTTGGTCCTTTTGCGAAATCTTGTGCGGTGTTGCTTGTGCAGGTGGGAGCATTAAAATTTTACTTAGCTTATTCTTAAAGTGGTCGGAATGAATTGCATCATCAACGGAGAGTAACGATGATTTTGAGTTCGTTCGGATGCGTGGCACAATCTCTTCCATTTGCATTGGCTTACGCTCGGGTGTATCAGTTGATGTGAAAGTATTTTGCACATTTGTATCTTTGCTGTCAATTTGACTGTTCGAAAATTGCAGATTTACAGCTTCGTTTAGAGATTTTTGGCGTTCCAAAGCTTCCTTGAGCGCAGTACTGTTAATAATTTCATCAACTAATTGCTTTGCTGCCGCATAGGTGGCGGTGAAACGCTCAGTAGCACTGTTAAGGCTGCTGCAGCTGGAGCCCTTGATACTTTCCACCTCGGGCACAGCTTCCAAATCGTCCGATGAATTGCTACTGGTGTGCACGGTTGCTATTGTATTCATTTCGATGACGCTCGGCAGCATTTCAGAATCCACGCTAAATTTGCGATAGTCAGGCATATTGGATGTTATTGTAGTGCCGACATCCGCTGCTTGCAACACATCGTCCAACATTGCTATCACAGACTTTTCATCCTCTCGCGTACCATCTTTCTCCCCATCTGTTTTATCTAACGAATTCTTTGACGAGTGACTTCGATTGTCTTCAATGTAGAAAACTTTACCATTTGGATGTCGCATCTCGATCAAGTCATCACTAACTTCATTCATATTCATAATTTCGTCTAGACTTTTCACCGTATGTTCGTTTTGAGAGCTTAAAGTGGTGTTGTTTGCCACCCCATTGGCACTTTTCGACTTCTTTAGAACACCATTTGATTTTATACTTTTGTTTAAATGCCCATTGACCGGTTTTGGGTTGCGCGCACTCTCTTTCAAGGCACGCTCAAATGCGATGCGCTCGGGATTTCGTTTGGTGACATCAGTAATGTCATACATGCACCAACAAGCAATGAATATTGGTATGCCTGTAAATCATTTCAGTGGAGTGGTTCAGGAAGCAAGGGAGTAAATAGTAAATCAGTTCCATTGTTAGTACTCTAAATAATTGAGCTAAGAAACATGCTTATATGGTACGTGTATCTTTCAGAGTTCCAAAAATGGATGATGCCAATTAAAGTTAGTATACTGTGTAAATAAGGCATGCAACCTAGAGTAATACTCATACTTACCAATCAACATCCATATACCGAAACGGATCCAAGTCATCACATCCAGCTGCAACATTAGGTAGATATTAATAAACACGCTGATGGCTGGTAAAAGCGGTACTATGGGAACGCGGAATGTTTTTATAACCGGCTCGCGTGGTTGAAGGCAAATCATGACCAGTGTAAGTATAGCAAATAACACTAAAATGGGTAATAGAACAAGTACCCATAATTGGTTTTCAAGCAGAGCATCGTAAGCTTCTTTGAATATTAGACCGATGAATAATGAGAGGAGACCTAAATAGAGAAGAGTGTTAAAGCGAAAACGTATGAAAACATAAAATTCTTACAAAATACTGAAATTAAAGTGCCAACGATCCGAGTTGAAAGAGAGTTTGGTGTGTTCAGGCGTTTGATGTTGAACAATTGCTGTAATACAGCTTTAGAGGTGACTCGAGTACCCGCTGATGTAAGCATGGAGTTTTCGGTTAACGGCTGAATACCGCTTTCACAATCCGAACCCTCAGCCGACTCCATGTACCTGTCAATTGCGAATGAGATGTGTGAGTAAACAACGTAAGGTGCTGACAAATTGAATTGTATACCTAAGTATGGTAATTGAAATGGCCACCACGCTGTAAGCCAGCAAAGTGCCGATTGACAGTAGATTAACTAATTGCTGTAGGTCGAACAATCCCGCCATGAGAGCTAAATAATTATAAACTCGTTAAAATGTACAGTAAATATTGTGATTACACTACTGACCTGTGAATATAGCGGCGCAGATTGAACCATTTACCGGTACCCGAAAGCGCGGACTGATTTTTCCTAAAAACCGAAATAATAAACCATCTTCTGCCATGGAGTACATGACCCGCGGCAACGGAAACAAAGCACCAAATAAACTGGCTAACAAACCGATAAGCCCACCGATGGCCACTATCCACATGGCGAAGGTCCAGCCGACTTGTTTGAAAGCAAATGGCAAAGGCGCATTCGGGTCTTGCTCATAGTACGGTACCATGAGTGTGAGTACTGTTGAGACGCCGAAATAGCAAAGAAATATGATAAACAGCGATAGTAAGATGGAACGTGGTATATTGCGGCGCGGATTGCGCACCTCTTCGCCGGTGGTTGCGATGCAGTCGAAGCCAACAAAGCCAAAAAAGCAAGTGGCGGCACCTTTTAGTGTGCCTGCGAAGCCAAATGGGAAGAAACCACCAGAGCCAATATTGCTCGTTGTGATGGTGGCGTTGATGGCTTGCGGATCAATAGACCAGTTGGCGAAGTTTGCTAAAAAGTACAAAGTAATGTAAAGCGAATTCATCTAACAATCTTATAAATAGTAGTTCACCTTTGATAGCTCCAAAAATTATGACAAACAATAGTATGAAAATATTGAGGCTCGTACAGAAATTATTAGCCAAAGCTGACGTCTCCACGCCAAAGGCCAATGCAACTGAAAAAGCGTGCGTGAAAGAGAATCTCAAATTGAAAAGTCTTTAATTTTACGTACCACCAAATACAATAACCAGCCCGACTGCAAAGAAATCGAAGTAGCTTGCGAGGAAACTAACATTGATTGGCGCTATCTCGGCAAAGGTGTTCTTGAGCGTATCGTTTATTAGCGTATCCAAATAGAGACTGATGCCACGGCAAACACTGGCGGTGCCAATAATATACTCCAACATCAGATTCCAACCGATGACAAAGGCAGCGAACTCGCCGATACAAACATAGCTATAGACATAAGCCGAACCAGCTTTGGGTACACGCGCACCAAACTCCGCATAACAAATGCCTGTAGAATGTCAAAATATATGATTTCAAAAACAATTGTTTCTATACACATGCATATCGTTCATATCACCTGCTAGTAAAGATGCCAGCGCTGCGATTGCAAAGGATAGCACCACAGAGGGACCCGCTTGATCGCGTGCTATTTGACCGGCTAACACATAAACGCCTGCGCCCAAAGTCGAACCAACGCCTAAAGCGGTCAGATCGAATAAGCCGAGTACACGATTCAGCTTCGTATCACTCTCCGCTCCCTCGTTGGGTAATATTTTCCGGCGCGTTAACACTTTCCAATAAGTTGTTTGCCGTGCCATTTTCGTACAGATGCAACACCGATTTTAGCGAAACTGTCCCTACGAGACGTTGACGAATGCGATCCGAAGTGGTGTGAAAGTGCTTATGACTCAAGCTAATTCTGAGAAACCTATAAAGAATTAATATAATATGTTATTAATTAATGACTAATTTTTCAGTAATTGTGAAATCCATATGTGTTGTAGGTGAGAACACTCAACTAGATCATTGTTTTTCTATCAGTAGTCGTGCAGTTAATTAGATTATTGTGTGTGTATTGGTAGACGTAGTCTAGCAGCATTGGCTTTTGATACGAATAACGCGAATAACAGTAAATTTTAAATGCACACCTATCATTATATACAATTGACGGACTCAGCGTTAGAGTTGCTGTAACTTGCACACTCCAGAGATATAGGATAGCGATTTTAAGAGGTGTTTAAGAGCTAAATTGTACAGGTTGGTTATAAATTTTCTGCGCTCGAAATGCAAAAATTCTGTTTTTGTTACGAAATATATTTTTTTATTCAATATAATCTTCCTTAACTTCAATACACTTATGACAATGATCCTCCAATAATTTTATGCCATCCTTATAATGACTTTTCGTAGGCTCTGCAAAATACCCGTCTACGGCTGTAATAGCTTCTTCATTCGACGAAAAACGAATTGTTTCAGGTTTCTGAAGAGTTAGTAGTCGCTGGGAGTCAAATATGGTGAATACGGTGAATGCTCAAGCAAGTTGTACTTTAATTCATTGAATTTTGTCACTCTTTGTGAACAGGTGCATTGTCGTGATGAAAAATGATTTTTCGGTTGCGGTTTTGTGCCGTCCTTCGGGTGGATCGTTTTCAAGCCTAGTACGACCACGTTTAAATTCTCCTGCCCATAATTCAACAGCGCGTTTTGAAGGTAAGCACTCTTTATACACTTCTAACACAATTGTTCATAAATTTCTATTCCTTTTAAACCTTTCAAAATAAAGAATCTAATCACTGAATAATCACGATATTCAATTTTTTCCATATTGAAATTCCACACATCCACTTCAAATGGCTTGTAAACAAAGAATTAATTGACAGAATGACGTGTAACTTTGCATGTGTTCTCATGGCAGATGTAAAAATATGAGGGAAAAAAAATGTGGAGTAGTGCTATTTCTTGGCGAGAACAGACACTTTTCAACCAACCTGTATATAACTTTAATGAAATCAGACAATTACAATTGAGAAAACGTGTCTTACGTCGCTATTTATTTTATAATTATTACAGACAATTAAAGTGTTATGAGTTATCGCCATAAACATAATGAATTGAAGCTGAAAGTATTTAAATTTTTGGAGAAAATGCACAATTTATGACACTTGTTTCGGAAGTATTTACATAATCGATTAAGTATTAGTACTGAAAAGTGATTTTTGTCAGTCGCCCACCAAAGAAACAATGTAAAAAGTATCGAACGATGAAAGATTATGTCAGTATGAGAAAGCAATTAGAATTCTAATCCATATATTAGATGCCACGAAGTGTAGAAAATTATTCGATTTTTATGTGACTTTCTTGCCGTAAATGGATATGAACCCCCAGGCATAAAAAATAATTCAATCATCGACACTTACATAAACGCACATTCAGTAAGCTTGTTTGAAATTACACTACTTAACAAAAATTTAATTTTTATCACATGAATACTTATATCGAATTTTGAATGTACTAGGACCAGTAAACAATAATATGTGAATGAAAATAATTTCACACGTTAGGTTTTTTTTGTGACATCAAAACATATACTTTCTTAAAAAGTACCAACATTAGCTACACTTAGAGCAATTATTGCTTAATATAAAAAAAATACTTATGATTTTCGTGAATATTTGGCTTTTGGAAGGCCTTCAACAATAACCTACTAGCATTACAGCGCTACATTTCCCTTGATAGCGCTTCTCCTTTAAGGAAATGTCCTGATGGCATCTCTCGTCTTGTTCATTATTCACAACACCCAAATTTGCCGGCAAAAAATCCAGATGAGAGACTAGCATATGTATTTTATGACATTATAAGTTCATTTATTAATGCTGGAATTAGTCACCGACATTCCGCACTTCTGTATTTAACGCCCGTATCAAACGAAGTTTGTCAAAAGTTATGCCCGTAGTGGCAACGTAGAAGTCAGTTGTTTTCGTTTGTTTTCATTT
Organism: Bactrocera oleae; assembly: GCF_042242935.1. Classification (NCBI taxonomy): domain Eukaryota; kingdom Metazoa; phylum Arthropoda; class Insecta; order Diptera; family Tephritidae; genus Bactrocera; species Bactrocera oleae. The sequence continues at coordinate 13,666,458 of NC_091540.1, read as the reverse complement.
CACCAATGTAACCATTGCTTAATTTATATGCACACATATAGCTTTTCAGTTATAATTTTTCATAATATAAAAGCTCAAAACTGAAATCCAACTATTAAAATTATTTATAAATAAATATATTCGACTGTGATTTTGAGTTAGTTTAAAAATATTTCAAATATATTCAAGTTTAGTATTTAATTACTACAAAATATCGAAACTCTGGCAACCCTGCGTTGCAAGAGAGCAATCAGCTGACTCGTTTCTACGGAAAAAATCCAATTTTCGTGGATATCCCACCGTACGGTCGGTAAAAGCGGAAGCTGCGGTGAGTGTTCATTTACATAGCGCTCTCATAAGAACGGTCGTATCAGCTGATTCTACGAGTTTCCGCCGGTGACTGTTTCCAGCATAAGTCTTTGAGAGCGTATTCTATTTTTTTCATATCTTCAAAGTTTAACAATTTAAGAATATGTCTACGAGAGGTTTTTTGAAATTTTAATTGAACAAAAGACTTTTCGCGAAACTTTCAATGCGTTTTTCGCGGACCAGACTTTTTCAATATGATATCCAAGATTTCTTTTTGTTCTACTGAACCGATTTACTTGAAATTTTATAGACCTCTCTCGAGTATGAACTTCAAATTCAAGTCTTTACTATTTTTAAAAAAGGAAATTAAAAAAATGGTAAAAAAATCTTTTTTTTTCAAACAGTCGCCATTTAGTCAAGCAAATTTTTTTTTTACTTATCGCTAGTTTATACAATTGCGACATCATTGCAGATTTATAATATTTTTTTTCATTTTAGATGACTAGAAGGGTGAAATAATGGGTAATTGAGACCCCACTTTCATTAGATGCCAGTTTTTTAAATTTTAAAATTTTTTTCTATACTCTTGTAATATTAATAAATAACTGATAAAAAAATCGATAGTAAAAATATTAAAATTACCTAAAATGATGTAAGTAAGTCGATTAGAATAGTTATACAGTGATATAAATAAAGTTATTTAAAAAAGTCACATATATGAAATGAGAAAGGAATATGTAGCTGTCACAAAAAACTGGGCGTGATTGATTATACTCCTATATTGTTAATAAGTATACAACAACATAAACCAAACTTATCGCAAAGTTCGTGTGACATATACAGTGTTTAACAGTGTTATTGATTGATTTTTTGCGAAGTTACTTGCAAGCGCATAATAAATCATAAAAAAATAATTTGTAATCGTTTTGATTACTTGCATTGTTTGCCAAATAAAGCGTTTCGGTTTTTGTCGATATTCACATATTCAACGTATATGTGTGTAAGTGCACTTTACAAGTATTTTTTTTATTGAAAACATTCCTGAACGGATTTGCATATCTGCCGCGCAAAGTCCAACGTATTTGCAAATCGAAGTCGTTAATGCATTCTTTGAATTTATGCTCACAGCAGTAAACCTTATAAAATAATCTTTATTCAATTATTATATTAATTATTGAACATTATACTTTATTAATAGAAGCTCTGATTGTGGTTATCCCATTTTATTGTATGTAGGTCAGCGAACAGGGCTTCACTTGGCGTGCTACTTTAGAACACATTTTCTTCTTATCAGTCATAAAGTGAAGATTTTATAATTGTAAATGGTTCAGGCATAACTGCTGGGTACGCTTCGAAGGCTGGCAGCATAAAAGCTTAGTAGTGGAGTATTCATAGTCGGTTGCTACTTATATTATGATATCTCATATGTACATATATATACGTATATGCTCAACAGTCACCTTAAAATTGTTTACCTTAATTCATTATATTTTTTTTATATCTCTTTTTATCTTTGAAATATTTTTTTTTATCTACCGGGAAGCCGAATGAATTTAGAAAATCATTTGAAATTGCTGATAATGCATATTTATTTAGATGGATGACTGCGAGTTCGGTTATGACTTATGTTATTGTTTTTTTTATTAAGCCACTTAAAGTAACTTATTAACTTTTAAATAAGTATGTTAGCAAAATGAGTGTCGGCGTTGATGATCAATCACCTGAATTATATGGAGTGTTAAACGCACGAGAAGTGAAAGGTTTAGTTATTAAATTAAAGCGATTTTCATAATAAAAACATTAATATACGCGTACAAGTATTTAGCTTCAAATTGATTGATGATTAGGGAGCTGTGATGAGTGAGTGTTTACTCTCAATAGTTATGACTCATAGCTGTTTTCTAATTCAACGAGCTGCAGCTAATCGAGTGGGGAAACACCTCAAATAATATATAAATGCACTTTATGTGTAAGTATGTATATGTAACACTAATTTAATACATATGTACAGACATGCAGCTGTGTTATTCCACCAGAAGTAATACTAAAATTCACAAGTTTAAAATTAATTTAAATAGTAAAATTAATATAATAATAAATAAATACACAAGCTGTTATCGCAAATAATAAAAAGCTTTTATTGGCTAATAGAACGTCAAGAGCAGTAAATAATATTTGTTTAAGCCGAGATTTGTGCACAACAGGCAAAATATAAAAATAAATATGCGCTAATTATATGCGCTCTGGCAACTAGATATCGAAAAAAGCATAGCCTTATCAACTTATTTACTTTTTGATAAACGAAAGCGCTGCGGCTAGAGCGTTCTGAAGCGTCAAACAAGTATAAACGCTGAATAATTTTTATTGCTGCCAACAACCACGCACTCACGGCACTCATACGCCGTGTTATACCAAACACAAACACATCACACATAAGCAATGCATGAACATGGTGGAAGCTTCTGAGAGCGCAAATTAGTGGAGGTCGGAGAAGAGAAAACCATATCAAAGCTAATTGATTATCTTAAATTCTTAAATTTGCGTAAATAAGCGAAACACCAAAGAGAGGTGTGTAAAAGCATTGATTCAGTTGCTAATTATAACAAATTGTTACAAATAGATTATATGACGCAACACTTGCGTGCTTGGCGGTGGGTACGCACGTGCATATATGTACAAACATACATACTTCCATACATACATACATACAAGTGGGTGCCTACGCTTCCTGAGTAGAGTTTACGCGCGCGGCATTAGCCAGTTCATGCGAAAATATTGAGGCAGCGAAGCAACAAGTCAATAACCGCAACTGCCAAGCCGTTTAACACGCTTGTGCATTGCTCGTGTACAATGTAACACAATGAGTGTGCGGTAGAAGCTTTGCTGTTCGACAAATGCAAAAACACAGCTCAAACTGTGACAAATTGTACATAATACTTGTAATTTCTTACAGGTACAGCACTAGAATGCCGACTTTCCGAGATGTTTTGGAAATATTGCTCTATACAAATGAACGCAGTGAAAGCTAAATGATTAGAATTATAAAAAATTGGCTTACTATTTTTTATTGCTTGATTTTTATCAATTCTTTAGGCCTTTAGTAATAAAAAAGTTCTCCAAACGTCAAATTGTATTTAATGAAATTAAATAAATATTCAACGCGCATTTCGTCAAATGGCTTTTAGCCTAAATGCTTTTATAAGCTAGTTGTATGTACAATTACCACATACTTATTACTTGGCTAGTTTTATAAATGCGATTACAAATTACGTAGTGGCATAAGATAAGACGTTGTTATTAAATGCACGAAGGTCTACTTTGTAAACAGATAATACGCACACAATTATAATGCCTACTTGAATATGATTTTACTAACGAAAAAATATGTAAAATTTTAAAAGTAATAATTATATGTGGCGAAGTTCGTGGTTGAAGGGTTGTGATTACGCTAATATAATCTTGTGTAGCTAGTTTGTCTCTCATTAGAGAGCTTTCTGCTTTGTACACAAAAATGAATGCACGACATGACTGCACGACAGCGAAATTTTGCTTGTCTGCAAATGTCGTCTTGAAGCCAGCTACTTGAACATATTGTAGACGGCAGCGACATATCAAACAGCCGCTGTACATAATTTCGTTGTTGCTGTACTAAAACCTTTCAGTACAATAAAATTTCAATAATGTGCTCAAAGTAAAATTCTTTGTGCAAAAGTAAGTAAATAAGTCGATTTATTCGATATTTGTAATAACAATTGATATATCAGAGCTATTTTATGCTTATAAAATTAGATTTGTTAGCGCTTTTGATAATTTTACGCTTCACAAACAACACATTGTCGTCGGCAATATTAGAAATGGTTTTAATTTGCCGACAGCCACAACTGCAAGCCTGTTGCCGTGCAGTCGTGCTGTGGTTTAAATAACTGTGTACATAAGCACTTGTGTGCTTTAATATTTGTTAGATGCTGCCTGTCGCTTGTCGTCGTCTATGTGTTCAGCGTATTACTTGACTAATTTTCTTGAAACTTTTATAAGCTATAATTCATTTGGCGTTATGTGTGAAAATTATGTATGTATATGGATTCTAGTGAAATAATATGTAGAAAACTGGGTATGATTTCCACTTGACTGTTTGTGTCATTGTGACTAATATTTATTATAATACAATATAATACGAACTCAAGCAACCTAAAATTTGTGGTTTTTTTAAATTAAATTAAATTTTTTTTTCGCTATTTATAATTTATTGGCGTTTGTTATAAAGCATGCTAACGGTTGCTTATGTTCTGAACGTTTTTTATCAAGCGCGATGTATGTAAATAAATTTGAAACTGCTAATTTTTTATATACTTACCGTTTTTCTAATTTTTTTTACAGTTCTTGAATTCTGATGACTGAGTTAGGTGTATTTTTGAATAATTTATTTTTGTTGTGTTCATTTGCCGGAAGATATTATTTATGCACTTTGTATATTTAGTTGGTGAAACACTGGCGTTCGCGCTCAACAAGTTTTCATTTAATGTCTCTTATCACATTATCTTATTTAACTTTATTATATAAGATGGATAGTCACAGCTACAGAGATTCTCCGTTTTGCTTCTCAGTACGCACACTTTCAACAAAGAAATTTATGAAATTACAATTAATTCGTATACCAAAAAAAAGAAAAAAAAATTAATGCGTTTCTGGTAGCCTCTCAGCACTGACACTTTCGCCCTCAGCTCAAATGTAATTTGCAACCTGTTGCTGCTTTTGCACTTACTACCGCTGCCGTCGGTGTTCCCGTCTCAACTGTCACACGACGTGTTTACAAGTGCCGAGCACAGGCCAAGTATCGGGTTACGCATCAATTACGAACTCAGCCTCACTGCCAGACCGCATACGGTCCGCCCGCCCTGTGCGCTGTGGCGAAGCTACAATCAAATGGAGTGAACAAAGCTAATAACAACAAATCGAACAAAAGCAATAACAACAACAACAACAGTAGCTAATGCAAAAGTATAATAAAGTGCGGAAAGGCTAAGAAACAGTACACACGCACACACTCACGCATATCAACATACATGCATGCAAATACGCGAAAGTAGGTAGCCAGACAACCGTTTGCATGTGGAAAAAAAAAAAGTAAAATAAACAAACAAACAAGTAAACAACTTAAACAATGGAACTCCAGATAAGACGCAGCGAATGCGGCCGTACAGAGCGAGTAATTAATGAGCGGCGTGCCATAAGGCATTATTGTCATATGTGTCTTCCTGCACATATCGCTTGTATGTACTTTATGTACGAGTATCTCACAGATGCTGATAACATGAGCGCAGCCGAGCAGCAGCAAAAAATTGAAAACTTCATAGAGCATCTGTTCATTTGGCATGCACTTTCGATCGTCAAGTGTCAATCGTAGGCCAGTTTGTATTGCTGCGCAGGTTCCAATACTGATTACAAATGCATTAGTTGCGGACTAGTGTACGTTTACATAGTTTGGAGTAGCAATGGCGTCGGCGTGTGGCAGGTACACAAGGCAGGCAGGGCAAGAAGCTGGCGAAAAACTGCATTTATTGTAAACAACAACATCAGCAACATAATAGACTGTTGTAAAAGTAAACAACAAAAATGTAATTGTTTGTTAATCGCTCAGCAATCTCCGAGTAGTGAACGGCTGGGCGCGTTAGTGCTGCTGCTTCGTGTTTTCAGGAAGTCAGTACAATTTTGCAAATATATACGCACATACAAACATATATATGTAAACTCAGGTATATATGTTGGTAACCATGTCGTGTAGATTTTTATTTGTTGTTATGGTTTTTGTTTTGAAACAGCATATTGTCATGCCTGCCACATTTTTCACATAATTTACACATTCGACTTGTGTGTTTGCTTAATAACAGCATTATTATACCCTGAATAGGGTATATTAAGTTTGCCACGAAGTTTGTAACACCCAGAAGGAAACGTCGGAGACCCTATAGAATATATTCATAAATGATCTGCGTGCTGAGCTGAGTTGATTTAGCCATTTCCCTCTGTCTGTCCGTCTGTCTGTATATATACAAACTAGTCCCTCAGTTTTAAAGCTATCGAACTGAAATTTTGCACCTGTCCTTATCTCACTAAGAAGCTGTTCATTTGTCGGAACGGCCGATATCGGATCACTATAGCATATAGCGGCCATACAAACTGAACAATAGGAATCAAGTGCTTGTATGGAAAAATCATTTATTTGACGTAATATCCTCACGAAATTTTGCATGAGTTATTTTCTAAGGCAACAATGTAATCTCCAAAGAATTTATTTACATCGGATAACTATAGCATATAGTTGCCATATTAACTGAACGATCGTAATAAAGTGCTTGCATGGACAAATCTGTAGTTTGACGAGGTATATTAACGAAATTAAGCACGAGTTATTGTTTAAGGCAAAATAATAATAATGCAATCTAAAAAGAAATTGTTCAGATCAGAACACTATATCATATAATTGCCATACAAACTGAACGATCGGAATCAAGTGCTTGTAGAGGCCTTTGTATTTGTAAAGCGTATTATAGCTTCGGTGCAACCGAAGTTAACATTTTTTCTTGTTCTCATACATATACGTACATATGTACATACATACATCTTGAAAGAGGTTCGTTGCGTTAAGTATAATCCTCCTTATAAAAATGAATGACATTTTCCTATTAACTTTCTTATTTAATAGAAATATTAGAATAAATATGAAAAACTTGCAACTAAGTTACTTTGACATATGTAGATGTTTACTATGCTAACAGACTTGCAAATAATCCCTATATATACATATGTACATGTCAGTCATGGCAATCACGCTACTTTAATGCGCTCATAAACGATTTGAGTCAAGCCGCCTGTACTGCAACTAGTAATTGGTATCAACATTTGTATGCATCAGTAATTATAGGCTTTATCAATTGACATACGAAATCAAAAGCCTAATTTTGAGTTCTTTCCGATCTATAGACCCACCGAGCTGCGGAATTCGAAATAATCGTCGGAATGTGTTGCGGCGCACTAATATACATTTGCTTCAGTTGTATGCCTCAAAGGCACGTATTACTAATTATTTAACACCGCGTACTTTGGTATGACAACTTTTTGTTGCTACATTACTAAGTATAGTAATTAATTGAATTTCAGAAATACATACTTCCGCAAATCCGTGTAATTCGATTCACCCGATGTCAGCTATCGCTCGGCGCCATGCACGTGTTAAACAAGTCCCGATTCATTTCTACGCACAATAACTAATATTCTAAAAATAATTAATTTTAGCAATATATTGTAATTAGTGTTGTTGACTATTAAATTTTCCATCAAAATTGTATTTTGTTCATCGGCACAGTAGTTTGAACGCCGAGAGCAAGGTGAGGCGACACGCAACACCATTTGACGTATAAGCCAGCGAATTCACACACAACTGTAAATATGTATTCAAATAAGTATAGCGCTTTTTTTCGTAGAAGAGCGTAACACATTATTACATAAATTTTGAAAATTTTTCCAATCGAATTCCTTACACTTAATCAGCTTATAAATCTCGAATACAAATTCCCGACTTTTCTTTAATAAATTCAATAACTTTTAAAACACAAGTTAATTGTAAAAGCATAGCACAACTTCCGTTTGATGTGCGCTTTTTAATATAAGCGCCACATTGTTTTCGAAATCAAATGTTTTTTAGTTATGTTGTTTATAGTGCAAGCGTTTGCCATATATGTAAGATAAATTTGAATTCGATTTCGAATGCGAGCGCGAATGTGAACGTGGTCAATTAACATTTCGTCAAAGCGCGGTTTTTAATAATGTTTTTGTTGCTATTGTGAGCAGTACGTTTTATTTTTGTCGCGGTGTTTTACACAACGCGTACCTGTCGGTATGTAAGCATGTGCATATGTATGTATTTATACGCTGGCGTTTCATGTGCACAATAAATTTTCGCATTTTATAAGCGGTTATTCTGCTGTTGTTGTTGTTGTTGTTGTTTGATATTTTTAATTATTCCGGCATGTTTGTTATTGCCTGGCGTATTTTGAACGTTCTTCCCCTGAGTGAATTGTACTCGCTTAATTTGCTTACTTGTCGCCCGGTGTCACTTACTAACTGACTGACTGATCGACTGGCTGAATGGTTGCTGGTTAAGTGGTTAGCGGTCAGCCGACGTCGAGATGCATTCGCGTATATTTTTAAAGCGTGCAAGCTTTTGCATAAAACAAAAAAAAACAGCAATAACAATTTGTATGTTTGTATGTGCAAGTGCTTGTAATATTTAAAAGCGACGTGAAATTAAACGGTTGTGACGTTTGTATATATGTATGTATGTATAGTGTGTACGTGGGTAATATTTAAAAATAATTGCCCGTAAACACATACATACACAGCTTTGGAACTCTTCATGTTCGGATAAAATCATATATATGTAGTTATGTATTTATTTCCGAAGTATCTTTGTGCTGTGTTTTGACTTGCATTGATTCTTGTCGATATACATATTATATATGTACATACAGTTTGGTTGAAAAGTTGGTTGGTCTCACCAAAAAATAGCGCTACTAGCTCCAAATTTTTTTATGCCAAGTTCGTACATCTGTCGTGAGAACACATGCAAATTTACAATTAATTCTTTGTTTACAAGCTATTTGAAGTTGACATTGAGCAAGTTCATAATATTGTTAGTGATGATCCAAGTTTGACTATGCATGAAATTGTTAATACCATAAGAATCTCAGTGAAACGGGTACTTCATATTTTACATGGAGAATTACATATGAACATGTTTGGAAAGTTAGTGCCGCACACGTTAACAATTCAACTCAGCATAATTTGGAGCATTTTAAACAGAATAAACCGGATTTCTTGCGTCGTTCTATAACTATGAATGAGACTTGGATCTACCATGATCCTAAATTGAAACAAGCACGTTTGCAGTGTACTGAAGCTGATTGTTCAGCTCCAAAGCAGATGAAGTCACAACGATCAGCAAAGAAGGTTATGGCATTAGTTTTTTGGGATGCAAAAGTAATTTTGTTGATTGATTATCTGCAGAAAGGTAAAAAATGAACTCTGAATATTACTGCATTCTTTTGGATCAGCTGGATGACAAAATTTGTGAGAAAAGACCTGGTTTGCAGCACAAAAAAAAATAATTTTTCTTCAAGCCAATTTTTCTTCACAAAGGTGTTTTAAAAATGACAAAATTCAACGAATTAAAGTACGAATTGCTTGAGCATTCAACGTACGCACCAGCTTTGGCTCCCAGCAACTATTACCTCTTCAGAAACCTGAAACAATTACTTCGTGAAAAGCGTTTTTCATCGCATGAAGAAGCTATTACAGCCATAGACGGGTATTTTGCAGAGCTACCGGAAAGTCATAAAATAATTAGAGGGTCATTCGTATACGTGTATTAAAGTTAATTTGAATAAAAAAATATATTTTGTTGTTAGAAGTCTGGAGCCTTTAGTGTGTTTAACTGTTTGTTACACATACGCGTGCAAATATATACACGTTTGTACATATGTACAGGTAGCGGGATAACAAGTTAAAGTGTGCTCGACCTGGTTGAAGGCGTAGCTCATAAGCATTATAAAGCTTACAAAAATTTCATTCTAAATTATAATAGTACATAAAATTACCGTGAAGTGCGCATATGTGCGTGTGACGTGTGTATGTACATATATTATATAACTATGTAAATAAAAAACAAATAAGTCATGAATTATTCTCACTTTCATTCTAGTAAATACAATAAAGCGCATTACGGCGTAACTAAATTAATGGCAAACGATCAAAGTTCCTAAAATGTTACGCGCTAATCACCGCTTCCCCTCGCTTTGCAGCATACATATTGATGCGCTGCCCAGTTGAGCAAATGAACGTGAAAATGTTGAATATTGCCATATAATTGTTGAAAGTAAGCGCCGTTAAATATATAATAAGCGTAATAACACTCACACACATGTACGCTAATTTAGCTCAGACGAACCGAACTACGTAAACATTTTCACATCTGCAAAACTTTCAGTAAACACAACAACCACAAATACAAATTTGACACAATCTCCAACTGAGCTGATAACGCAGATAAGGATAAACTGACGTTCGTATCACATTCACGATCTAGTTTTCTCTGTGTATCTGTGCACATATATTTCGTTGAAACGCACACACGCGCACAAGCATTCCATACGATTTCTTTGTGTGTGGCAAATATTTACATTTTCTGTTTAATGATAATCGCACAGTTTCAGTACCAGTACGCAAAAAAAAAACAAAAAAAAAAACGCTAATTGCGGCTAAAATGCGAGAAGCGCCAGAAAAACGAATACAAATAATCCGTAACTCAAGCCACCACTATCAGCAAGATATCCGCGCCAGTGCAGTGACTAACCAAATTGAAGCTGGCCGAATAGTCGACGCTGCACGAAGCTGCCAACGACAATGAATTTTGATTACTGAGTTTTAGCTAAGAGTACGTCTCGTGAGAATTTACGGTCTAGAAGGTATCGCCGGCAAGCCCGATACCGTCACTTATGATACTTTCAAACGCTGCGATTGCTGAGCTACGACTGACTGAGCACCGAGCGCTAGCGCGCCGAGCACCTGTTGGCCCATATACACCAGCAGCCTTCGTCAGCGCTCGGCTGCACCTGTAATCAAGTGGAGCAGACCGCACGCAGCCCCGTGATGGCTGAGCGCTGCTTTATTGCTGTTGTTTTTGTTGTGATATTGTGTAAGCAGCTGCTGAAGGGCAACCTCTGCTCTCTGTTTACAAGTGCCAGTTCGTTTGTTGACATTACGTTAGAACAATTTCCGAGCAGGCGCTCTTACATTAACACTTTGCGCATATTCAAATCTTGCCGAAAAAAAAATAAACGTTTCTTGGCTGGCTGTTTTTAACAGTGAAGGATTTTCTAGATCTTCATCTTATATAAATTACGAAACCTACGCTTGTTGCATGTGCGCGTGTATTTGGCTTTGCAGCTGTACGTGTATCGTTTTTATTAAAAGCAACGGTAAGCTGTCATGTTCACCTAAGGTGGTTGTTTGCTGCTCGGCTGCGTTCTATGCTGCTCTGGCTGTTTGTCAGTTAATAGTGATAAGATACGCGTATTCGCCGCTGGTTACGGACTGCGCGAAAAAGTAAGCACTTATCAGACGCCACGAAAATGCCGCATCACATTTTGTTGGCTTGCACTTGAAAATTGCAGTCAGAGAAAAAATCAGCTCACCCACACAACAACGAAGCATATAGAGACAAACTTCCAAGTCTGAGCATGTGTGCCAACAAATGAAGAAAGCTTTCAATCAACCTTTAATTTGCCGAGTGCAAAGTGTTCGCTTTTATTAAAAAAAATATTGCTGTATTATTTATTTATTTTTGTTGATTCCCACTTGCTTCGCTCTCACTCTCATCATCTCATCAACAGGTGATACTGTACACTCGTTGCGATTCCCGTAACTGTTAATTACTTAAATACAGCAAGTTTGCTTTGTAACTATTTCACGATTCCAAGAGGCTATCGTGGATTGCAGTTCCAATTTGATAAGTAGACAACCGCTTATCTAACAAAGGTTCGAGTGTCTTCTATTGTTTTAATATCGGCACCTAGAAATCAATGAGTTGACAGAACATTTTTCGGGTGAATAATACTCCGCTTTTGTTAAATAAAATACTTTTGTGTTAATTATAAATTGAACGAGCCAAATATGCTGAACATAATTGCGGTCAATAATTGGGTAGAGAGTGACTAATTCGTGATTTTTACTTTATCGCTAGAATCACAATCGGCAGCCGATAATTTACACGAACCTCAACAGCACCCTGAAGAACTAGTAAGCGGAAGACACGCCGGCAACCGCTACTCTCTGTTTATGATTTATCAAAAGAAATTACTCTTCGTTTTATTCGTTCTCGAACCAGATTTTACTAAATAAGTTAGTTTATACTAAATTTTGACCCACTTAAAAAAAAACTTCAAATTAGATTTGCTTAAATTGTACACCTTTTGCAGTGCTATTTTATTTCATATTATCAGAATTGCTTTGCTTGCTGGTAGGATCTAGTAGCTTTAAAAAGCTAAAGAGCATTTTTCAAAACTTATGGTATATATTTAAGAGTTAAGTACGCTTAGTTAGATGTCTGCATTAATAAATAATTTTCATGCGCTTAAGCAACAAAAAATACAAATCGGTATATTACTTTCTAAATACCATGATAACAGTAACTGTATACCCAATATATAACTATTGCTAATAGTTTATGCAAAAATGCATATAAATATTCAAACTTAAAATTCAGCAAAGCTTTTAAAGCATACCATGGTACATATCCCTTTTTGTGGTTTACTTAAACTTTGTTTTGACAAATGCAACGCTGACCGAGCGTAATAGGTGGGATAGCCTTTGTTGATTTGACGTGGAGGTTGTATCATCAGCCTGGCAGAGAAGCTTTAAAATATTTGCGTTAATTAAGTAATTAATAAGTTTTTGGTTTAAATCACGCCACCCTTCAAGACTGTCACGAGTTTGCTATTACTGATATACTTAGAAAATTAAACCAACTTAAGTTAATGCTAGACTATTATAAAACTACGGTATTCGGACACTTCGAGCCCCTTTTAGCAACAAGGCCATTTTCTATGTCTAACCAATTAATACATACTCCCGATATATGTTTTGTTTAACATATTCGGTACCACATCTTTGCTCTTTTAACTTGTATTATTCATGATTATGAGTGGAACCTCGGTGTAATCATTATGTAGTGGCAGGCCGGACTCACTGCTCTCCGTTGTTTCTGGAAGTACTAGACGAGATTCACGTTTACGCTGACGGCTGTAACGAATACCATAACTGAAGTAGATCAGCAGTCCGATAGCTATCCAAATGCCAAAGCGGACCCAGGTCATTACGTCCAGACGCACCATCAGGTAGACATTGATGAAGATTGACAGTCCGGGCAGCCAAGGTACCATTGGAACTTTGAACGCCAATTGTGTGCTGGAGCGCGGTTGACGCGAAATTATGAACAATATCAGTGGTAGTGGCAGACCAGTGATGACTAGGAGAACAATATAAGGCGGAGTTATATTTTGCGGTTCGATTTCCACCTTTTGAAGAAAGTGTGAGAATACAAAGCACCAAGAAACTGAAAGCCAAAAACGATAGAAAAGTTATTATAATGACAACGTCAGCACTCTAAAGAATATATAACTTACAGTATAATGTTATCATAAAAGTCACCAGCCTACTACTCTTTCCATTTGCCAATGTTACATTGTTGGTGTTGAATAACTGTCGCCAAAGATTGCAATTAGTTTGAACGCGTTCGGCTAAGGAACGTCCATTCCCGATACTACGACCATCTCTGCGGTCTTCGCCGTCATAGCGTAATATGAGCACACAGCTCGCCACCATCGAGTAGGCTAAGAGCGTGCCAATTGACATGATGCTCACCAGCTGACTGAGTTTGAATATGGCAGCCAGCAACCCCGTGAGCACGCCAGTAATCAAGGTGCCTTTGAAGGGTGTTTTGAAGCGCTGGCTAATCTCTCCCATGCACTTGAAGAGCAGTCCATCTGAGGCCATCGCAAAGACAATGCGCGGCAATGGGAACATGGCGCCCATCATACTGGCACAAAGACCACACAGCGCACCAATTGTTACCAAATACTCAGCTACCCACCAGCCATAGCGACTGAAGACATGCGGCAGTGGTGCTTGTTCGTCCTGCTCGAAGTAAGGTAGCATCATTGTGAGCACGGTGGAGACACCAAAGTAAGCGAGGAAAATCATTGCAAGCGATGTGACCACCGCAAAAGGAATGGATTTTTTGGGATTTTTGGCTTCTTCACCGGCCGTTGCGATACAATCAAACCCAATAAATCCATAGAAACATACCGCAGCACCGCGTATGATGCCCGTAAGACCATATGGGTTGAAACCGCCATTACCGTAACCTTCAGGAACCTCCGATTTCGGTATAGACCAGTTGCTGAGTGAAACTGTGTGACACAAAAGTATTGATATAAGTATATAAGATATATATATTGTATATTAGGGTGGAGCGAAAAATTTGTAGATTAGAAAAAATAAAACTTTTGGAAAAAAAAATATTTTTTTATAACTTCTTGAGGCGGCACTTTTAAAGTAAATTTCGAGTTAAAATTTTTTTTGGACAAAAGTGTTCTAGAGTTCTCTTTTTGGCCTATTAATAGTTATCAATTAAAAAAAAATTTTTTTTCGCACCACCCTAATATATGTATATATATATATTATATAATCCTTTAAATATATGTAGGAATGCTGGTTAAGGCTTTACCTTTAAAAAGCCCGGCGATTATTACAAAGAGCACAACACTCAAATTTAGGAATGTGAAGACGTTATTCAAACGAGACGACTCCTTGGCACCCACTGCAATGGCGAATGCAAAAAGCACCGTAACGATCAGCGCAAAGAAATCCGGATAGTCCCCAAGACCCTCGATGTTCATAGCGAAGTTCTTACTTAAATAATCACGCATCGCATAATTAAAAAGTTTGTCCAAGTAAGTGCTCAATCCCTTGACCACACTAGCGCCACCTTTAATTACACATAAGAGAGGAAGAGAGTAAAAGTAGTTATCATTCTGTTGTAATTTGAGATTACGTTAAAACTGACACTGAAAAGAAAAGTTTCATGGCGAAAATTAGCACTACCATCGCTTTCGCACACAAGCCAGTTAGTATTGGCTGAAACCGACAAGAAACCTGTACATACTAAATATCCCAAGAGGTCCACAATTATCAATGGCATGTGAGTATGAGCTTGCAGTTGTTGGTGTGTTTGTGTAAATATTTTAAATTGGACATCAAAGATCGAAGTGAGATGGTGATTCCAGAGCGCACATACACAGAAGCATGATGTTTTATTCGATACGGATACATATGTATGTATTTACGCACATAATATATACATATACATACATCAGCATTAAATTGAAAAACGCGACGTAAATTACACTCAATTAAGCGTACTCCAAAGTCGAATTGGAATCGGCATCAAATTAGGCAAAGACTTTTCTACATGTGCGTGCAAATTCAACGAGTTGTTAGGGCTCAAGCACGAACGACGTTTTGAAGTTATGTACTTTTTTTTAAAATAAAATGAACCGATTACTCACCGATTGCATACTCCAATATCAGATTCCAGCCAATAATGAACGCCATGAATTCGCCGATTGTCACATAACTGTATATATATGCCGAACCAGCTTTTGGCACACGAGCGCCAAACTCGGCATAGCAAAGGCCGGCAAATATCGATGCGATAGCGGCGATAAGAAAACTTATAACGACCGCAGGTCCAGCATAGACCTTCGAAACTTCACCAGCAAGCACATAAACGCCGACACCCAATGTTGAGCCAATGCCGAGTGCTGTGAGATCAAATGCGGATAGTACCTTGGCTAGTTTGGATTCGGTTGTATCCTCCATGGGTTTGCGTCGTGTTAGCACATGATAGGCGCCGGATATACTGAGCGAAGGCATTCTGGCGGTGAAAATAAGAAATTTGTATTTTACTTAGGATCATTAGTTGGCGAAGCACTTCGTTAAGTAATAAATATTTTGTATGGCGTGTTTACAATACATTGTTGCTGTGACGCTTTTGAAAAAGATAAGTCACGTTTATGTACGAGTACTATTGGGTTTTAGGGGTGCACGGTGCAACTAAAATTTTAAAATGTTCGATACATATGTACGTATGTATGTATATATTTATCAATTTATTAAATAAAATTTCAAATACTCCAGTTTCTACAAAGAGAAACAAATAAAGCATTTAGCACGTTTGAAATTTGAACTATGCGCGCTGCTAAACAATATAAAGTAGAAATTAGAGGCTTTAGTCGAAACTGAATATGTACGTTATATGTACGGTTACAAGGTGTCACACGACCGAAATTATAAAACAAAAACGATCACAAATTACGGTTAGTATACCGTTGGAATAAATATACAATTATCAAACAAACAACAATACAATTTCTACATTATTTTATTAACACCTTTTTTGTTTAGCTTTTCGTAGAAATTAAATTTGTATATTGTTCAATTAAGATTTTTATAGATTATGGCTATATTGTACAATATATAAAAAATAATATTTATTAAGCGTGTGCGTGAGCGTTTTATATTACTCGGGCTGCTAACCAATTGGTAAGTTGAAAAACGCAAGCTCCCCACTGTGTGCAGCATATTTTCGGCAGATACGCGTCTGAATTTTGCTGCAGTAAAAATTTATTAAAGAAATCCAATTTCGCTTTAAAATTGCATTTTTGGGCGTTAAGCATGCAGTTCTTTGTGGCGTGCAAGACCTTCGAAGAAGTGCTGATGTAATTGCAAGCAGAAATTTTAGCGCGGCTGAATGATGGAAGCATATATATTTAATTGTTTTTTTAAATATATATATACCATTTGCAATACAATTACTCTTATTAAAATTTAATTTTTAAAAGGTTTATTTCAACGCTCGCAACTACGAATGCAACGCACTAATTGGTCGTTCCAAACAACATTTAGCTTAAATTATAAATAACAGTGTTTTTATTTATTTTTCACATAAACAAATACCTTGCTTACGTTGGTGTAAAATTAATAAAAATCTCTCGCACTATTTAATTTTCGACTTCCACTATTACAGCACACAATGCCACGTATTCCCTTGTGTATCCTTTTTGAGCGTTGCTGTCGTAGTTAAAACAATTGTCTTGCATTTAAATTCAGCACACTAAAAATCTATCACAGGCAATTACTAATCTGTTGCGATTCGTGAATGCCAATAGTTTGAGATCTTTTGATCAATTGGCTTCTTTGCGGCTTGAGCGTCGGTGACGATTTGACATGCAAGCGGTACATAACACATCTGCCAAGTCGCAATCCACTTTTGTAAATTACTGAAAGCTCGATATTTTAGCGCGTAAAATAGTAACGTAACCAAAGCTTTTTCATGAAAGCTTTTACTTGGTAGCTGGTAAGTAATGTATACAAAAATGTGAATGAAAGATTTGAAATGGGGTTGAAAAGCTGTGTGTTATGCTGCAGCGAGTCGTGTACGATTTTTTTGATATTTTGGAAAATTTCGCTTAAACATTGTCTTCGGACGCATTCAATCGCAGCCTTATTGAATTGTTTAAAGGATGATACTCATTGATGGAATAATAGAAAATTACAATCAATAATTAAAACTTTGTGAAAAAAGATGTAGCAGCTAATCTTAAGCTCTAAGCTGGATAAGCGAGAAGAAGTATCAAAATAATAGCGATACGATTACGCCACGAAACGTCATAGACCAAATTTTCAACATCCAATATAATTCTTTCGTTTATGACGTCGCAAGCTGTTGCATTTTTCTATCAAACTAACACCATAAAGGTTACAGCATAAAATTGTCGTGTCTACACACACCAATAATTCTAAAATTCAAATATCGGTTGATCCAAGTATAACTACTGTTTTCAATAGCCTTTTTTTTGACAGATTACGTATGAGTCGTGTCAAGCTGTTATGTTATTTTTATTCAGTATTGTTTCGCATTTTATCACGAAAATCGTTAAACTTTATTACGAAAATTCACGTACTATAAAGAATGTGTTTCGCGCTTCGCTTAACTTATGGTCAACATATAAGTAATATCCGACCGAATAGACCACGTCCAGCACGCAGTGTAGAAAATATAGCGGCCGTAGCTGAGATTGTACCGAGGACCGTGCAGAGTCGATTCGGCGCCATTTGCAGCAACTTGGACTGACGTATGAAACGACTTGGCGCATTTTACGTCGAAATCTTAAATTGAAACCGTACAAAATACCGCTTGTGTAAGAACTGAATCCGTTCGAACTTCCCAAGCGACATTGCTTCGCTCTATGGGCTCTTGAAAAGTTACAAGAATATTCAACATTTTCGAGCCACATTGTTCAGCGATGAGGCCCATTTCTAGCTCAATGGGTATGTTAACAAGCTTAATTGCCGCATTTGGAACGAAGAGCAACCTGAAGAGATTCAAGAGCTGCCATTTCATCAATAAAAAACAACGGTTTGGTGTGTTTTGTGGACCGGTGGAATCATCGGTCCACATTTCTTCAAAAATGATGCCGGTGAGAACGTAACCGTTAATAGCGACCATTATCACGCCATGATTACCGACTCTCGTGATCTCGTCGACATTTCGTTTCAACAAGACGGCGCCACTTCCCAAACATTGCATCAAACAATGGATTTATTTGGAGAACACTTCGGGGATTGGCCGCCAAGATCGTGTGATATCACACCGTTAGACTTTTTCCTGTGGGGATATGTAAAGTCTAAAGTCTATGCAGCCAACCCCGCTTCAATTCAGAATTTCGAGCAAAACATCACGCGTGTCATTCCCCAGTTACCAGTCGTAATCCTCAAACGAGTCTTCGAGAATTGGACTCAACGGATGGACCATTTGGGACGTACTCGGGGCTAACATTTGAGAGAGATAATCTTCAAAAAATAAACGCCGAAGAATGTTTTTTTGAATGATAATAAACATTCCCCATTAAGTTTGAATTTTCTGTGTTTTTCTTCTTAAAATAAAGTAGGGAACCTCGAAATGGATCACCCTTTATATTTATGAATATTCAAATTATTAGCTTTTATTTTATTTGCCGATTAGAATACAAGGAAAATCAATTTTATCGGTTATGTACTTACATACATATATATATATATTTTTTAATCTTTGCATTATACTTTGGAAAAAGCACGTAAAATTGCTATGACTCATACTTAGCTTCTTTCTTTTCTTTTTTAATTTTTCAAAGTGCTATTCTATATATTGAGTTACCGTGTTTTACAGACAACAAATATGCAATTTAACACGGCAACTCTGCGTAAACTAAAATTTGCCAACAATACATTTCATATATGTACGTCAGTGCGCTCTTATCTTTCACTCTCTTCTCCGCCGCCAAGCATGTGCTGCGCTCTCTTTCGTTTACTAAACCTCACTACTAGCTAGTGAATTAGTAAGTCAACGGAAAATATTCAATAGTTTGTATATATGTCTCTAGGTCCACTTCCCACATGGCATAGCAATCATATGAATGATAATTGAATTTTGTTGTTGTTGGGGGAATACGTCTGAAAGCCTAAATTTAGTTTCGCGTGTAATAAAAATAGCATATCGAATACACTCTCGCACAAATGTATGTATGCATTGATATGCGTTCGCTGCACATTTGCCTTAGTGAATTCCGTCAAATATTAAATAATCGCCGTTTGGGAACGCATTGTATGCCCGACCGAATTCAATTCTTCTAGCCAGCTGCAACGTAGGCAAGGCAATATGGGCATTTATATGAATATAGGTGCAAATACAACCATACAAACATGTACCTACATACATATATGCGTCTTCTATTCAACCTATCGCTGGAGCCGCCAACTAAGAATCTAGCACGGCTGCTTCACTTACCCGCAACTTTCTAGGAACTCCTCCATTTCTGTGTCGAGTTGTTGCTTACTTTCAATTCACTTTATTCAAAATATGTGTGTTAATTATAATTTTATTTTTGCGAAATCAAATAACTTCCGATTATATTTTATTGGTGATTAAGTAATAAACTATTCACTAAATACGCGGCGAACGGTAATAGATGGAGCGTGCTCATGCTGCGTTTCTACTTGTGGACAGTTCACATGTGAATATCGAAACTTTAGGTGTTGTCTAAGAAATATAAGATATAGCTATTATGCACAATCGGTATCGAATGGATAAATGTGGTGGCTTTTTCGCCGGTCGCAGCGGTTTTACTCTGCAAAGAGCACGTGCAATTGGAACAGCTGACGTGCGACGAATTAAGAGAGCGCAAGAGTTACCGCCCTGTTTGCGAGTCAAAAAAAATGTAAGCACTATTAAAATTAAGATTTACAAAATTACTGCTTATCTAACCAAAACTGAAGTGTTTATGGAAGCGCGCTCGGTTAGTTGGCGAATAATAATTGTTCAATTACTTTGTACTCAGAGTATGTAAAAGCTTTTGGTTTGCAAAAAAAACTACTGTAAACATAAATGCATACAAATATAATTTTGTTTTTAATTAAGGTAGGTCACTCTACGCTGCAACGCGCTCTTGCTATTGCACCTTTGTTGCTCTCTCTGCTTGCTTGTAGTGAAACCAGCGAATGTAAATGTACATTCTCTGGTGAAACGTCAATTGAACGCCGCTTTACTTTCTTAGAGTAAATTGTTTGCACCGCCATGTGAGTGCGTGAAATATACAGCCATATGTATATATGTATGTAAGAAAAGGTCTTCTTTCAAATGATAGTTCATTGGCGCGAATTGCATCAGCAAATTTTTCAACAAAAATCTACGAACTAATTATATTATAAAAATGCAATTAGCGACTTCAAGCCTTAAGTGTAAGCTTTAGTTATTGTTTCTTGTTATAGTTCTTTCTTGACGGCTTAAATTTCTGTAAACAAATATAAAATGAGACATTATGAGTACTGCAAAGAAAAAAATAATAAAAATATATGGGTTGAAAATTATAGTATTTCTTTCAAACCGTTTATTAAAAGAGACATATGTACATAAATATAGCGTATGCAAACATAACGCCGTTTGTTTGTAATTTGTAGTTGCATAAAAAGTAGCTGTGAGCAAGTAGCTAAGAAATGTAAAAGCAGGGAATGTTAATAAATATGCATTAACATTCGCTGTTAAAAGCTACGAGAAAGCTTTCTGCTAAATTAATACTCTGTACAGAGCATGTTATTGTTAACTAAATTTCGTATATATTTATTTGTCGCGAGTGGTTTGATTTGGGGGTTATGTTCCACACTAAATACAGAAACATCTTAACTCAAATTATGAAAATTAACTTTAAATGGAAAATCAGCTTAACGTTGACTGATTAGATTTGTTGCTTTTAGCACGCGTGAGTATACGCACTTAAACTAAGAAAGCGCATGTATGCTTTTAATAAATTAAGTGCTAATAATTTTTAATTCTATATTCACACAAGTTTGAGAGTAAAAGAGATCTGTAAATGTTATATGTAAAAATATGTTAAAGTAAAACTAAAGTATATTTCTTATTAAATAATTATGCCAAATTTAAATATATCACTATTTAAGCTTCATTGGTTACTCTGCAATATAAGCACAGGATAAAAGAGAGCATCTACAAAAGGCACATAAAGATTGTGCGAGCCAGCACGCTGTGCTCTATTCAAGCTTTCCAAACGGCATTGCTGTCTATTGGAGATTTAAAATTCGATGCAGCGTTACTGCATAAACTCAGTTGCGAGCGAACATTCGCGGTTAAAGGATGTGTAAATCATATCTTAAATTTGACGCGGCGCTTTATATTGAGTGTTAAGTGTTTAGTGTTATAATTGTGTCTGTGTATTGACTGTTGCAATGTGTAAGTTTGTGTTGGTTTGTGTATGCGCGCGGCGTGGAGGCGTAGGTGTTGTCGCTTATCGCTCCAATTAGTAGGCGCAATATAGTAGAATACTACAGAGTGTTTGTTACACAAATTTTGTTGGATTTCTAGAAATTGTATGCGAAGTATGTAAATTTGCGTATTTAATGAAGCAACAAAACGGCGTCGCGAGACTTCCGGAAAAACACGAGCTGTGGAAAATCAAAGAGTGCAGGCATAATTGTTGTTAGTATATAATTTATTGTGTGCGACGCGCTACCGACTATATGTACACGCGTACAAGTATGTAAATTGGCGTACCAATACATCGTAAACACTTCTCGCATACACTCGCACGAAAGGCACTTAAAAGCTCGCGTTTGTGTTGTGTCGGCGTCGGTGTTGGCTCTTCCTTGCTGTGTTGAAGGAAGCGTGCTGAAAGTGGCGCAGTAACGAAAAATTGCGCACGCGCTGTTCATGGCGTGCATGCTGTGATTATTTATGGCAGCATAATAATAATAATAAAATACAAAAAAAAAAAAAATTAAAAAAAAACAACAACAGAAATATAGATGGAGCAAAACATAATGCAAAAAGCTTGGTTGTAGCAAAAAGTTTTTAATAGAAAATATTTATGCAATGTTTTTTTGTTCGGAGGCTTCTAAGTAACAACGTGGTGTTTGGAAAGTAAACAACCAACATTTGTTGAAAGAAATGTAAGTAGATATTGTTATAGGTATACAACCTACATATGCATATATTTATTATTTATTTTTTATTATTTTTTTGTATTATATACTTATGTGTTAGATATGGCCCAGCAAATTTGGTAGTACGTGTTTCGATATGCTAAACAAAAATTTATTTTTGCTTATAGTTAATAGGTAACAATAAAATTTAGCGTTTTTTTATTACCATTTCTATATAAGTCGATTGTAATTAAAGTTACTTCAATCATTCCTGCAACACTCAATGCTTTTATCTTCCATAGACAGGCTCCGAAGGAATTTTTTTTTGTTCCTTAAGGCAATTTGTAGTCTGCCTTTTTAATCGTTGAATGCAAAATGCCGTTAGCGTGCGACGTTTGCTGTGGGTGTCAATAATGGCGTTGGCGACAGTGGAGAGAAATTTTCCATAGAACGGCGCTCAGCAAATAGTAAATAGAGAAAGCAACGTTTGTAGAGTGTTCGAAGCAACTTGCGTTTGTAGGAAAACGTAGCTGTGAAAAAGCAACCCTCTCTCGTTGCCTTCCCGCACCTCCCACTGCCCCTCCCCACCGTTATACATATTCAGATGTGCACGAGCACTACGTGGTAGTAGAGCTTTTCATTCAAAATAGTGAAGTTGTTGTTGTTGCATTTACACTTACAATTCATCGTTAGTGTTGCTACAGTTGTTTTATATGCAACCACCCACTACGAATCACAACTAAAGCTACGCCATGCGGCACAAACCAAAACATTCTCATTTACTCAGGCGAATTACACATGCATCTAACAGACCGCATTCTTCTTCTCTATTTGTAATACTACTATATTTAGTAAATACATATATTATATAGCATAATATTTAATTTTATCGCTCTTATTTAATTTCTGTCTCTTACTAATTTCACATATTCCTGTGTGTACTTGTGAATTAGTAATGCCTTATCTTATATGTGTTAATAATTTACATGGAGCACGCACACATCAAGTTATAAAGTTATTTCACATGCCGGCTGGAAACTGAAAAACGTTGATCCTTGCATTCTTCGTCATCCGTGGTTGCTCGCTCTCTCTCACCCTCCCTTTCTCACTCTCTCGCTCACCAACGTGCGTTTGTGTTTTCTGCTTGGCTTGCATTGTTTTTTGCTGCTGAGCCGTCGTCTGTTGCAGGAAAGCTGGCAGGAAATGGTATGGCTGCAGCTGCGACTGACTGACTGCCATTGTCCTCGTCGCCGACATTGCGTTCGTTGACATTTTCGCTTTTACGCCTTCAATTGCTTGGCATCTTTCAACGGAGTTGGCTTGGCTGCTCATGGCAAATGCGAGACGCGTTGCAATTTTCTTGGCAATAACCGGTGACTGATTGCGTTTGGTGTGTGAATTCTAAGGGGTGGGAAAATAGAGGACTGGTTCTTGTTATGGCAGAAGCGTGTTGTTGTTTTTGCACGAACATGTGGCCAAGGTTTGTATAGCTTGTAAGCTTTATATCTATTCTTATTACAATTGCAACTGCTCACATGGCGGTTGTTGCGCTTGTTGTTTTTGAATTTGCTCTTGCCCTTGAGCGTTGTTTAGGTATCAATTACTCAGACAATGAATGTTGATTGCTCAACATCGACAATAAATGACACAATTTCAGCATTCTCCCAGTGAGCTTACATCTATGTACATATGTTTATAAGTGTGTATAAAGAACAAGCGATAGCAATGCAAAAGCGCTAGAAGTCGCGGAACTACCGACGTGCTTTGGGCAGCAGACTTGTTGCCGTTGAACGTCATCAAATTATTATGGAGGCTGTGCATTTGCAAGGGTTATTAATTTACTGTTATCTGCAGCTTGTTTAATGGAAACGAATAATTGTCGGAATACAACTTGTATACAATAGTTTATAGAGCAACTATATTGCATACTTTTAGGCATATTCGCTATCGGTCTCTATGATAAACTGTAAAAAGGTTCACCAAGCAGGAGAACAAGAATTCACTTTGTGTTGTTTATTTCTGTGGTTCGTACGAGTAAGAAGAAATCACTCTTTTGGCTTCTTCTATTTTCAGTTATGTCTATGAAAGTATTGTATCGCGCGATCTTCTCTTATGACTTACAACAGATCTCTAATTAGCGGTATTTACCATTATTATTTGAGATTAGTGGTTTACTGTATTATAATTTTTGTTTAGCATTTTTTCTATGCTTTCGCTGGAAGAATGTCAGTACTGATTATATCCAAAAATGAAATGGAACTAATATCTGGCTCAGTTTGGATATGAATGCTTTACTATTTTCAGTGATTCTACTGTGCTTAGCTCGTAACTTGCATATCTACATTTGCTCTAGCCCTAAAAACAGCTGGTGTCGCATTATTTTGCTTTATTATATTAACCGTTATGCATTTGGACATTTTTCACAAGTCGGAAATTCGGTAAGCGGCGAATACCTACATAAATGCTGCATGAAATGCAAGTTCTGCCTTTGCGCAGTTGAAAAATATTGTGGCCGGAAATGAAGCCTTTAAGACTTTAAATGCTTAAATGCATATATTTAACTGTGAATATATACATGAAAGACCACTGCAATGCGGTGAGGCTGTAGCGCCAACTGCAAATAGAATTTTTAGAAAAAGCACTCACATATGCACATACATTTGTACACAACTACATACATATACACATATTTACATATGTATGTGAGTGGAAGAAGCTGTAGAGACAACGTAACCGAAAAAGGTTTGGGACAAACGTACAGTACAAATTAGACAAAAATAAAAGATGATATGAAATAAAATAATGACTGCGGCATGAAGGGATTACAGCTGGAAGGCAGCTTTGTTTGACCATGAGAATACATACGTTTGTAAATAACGGCAATAGCGACTGAATATAGTTGTCTATTACAAAGGGGGAGCACACTGAAAAGTGTTTGCAGAGTAATTTAAGTTAGCTGCTCACGCTGAATTGTGAACGAGTGTACTGAAGTTACGAGGCATTATGTTGGGATTACTTGCTTAAATAATTCGACTTGCAAGCGCTACACATTTTACTATGACTGTCTAATAATTAGTTGTTGTAGAGGTGTATATATAGATTGATTTTAATACATATGAGTATTTAGGCGTATGTCCGCATGTTAATTACAACTTTAAAGCTTTGAATATTAGCAAAAGTTTTTGAGTTGCACTTTCTAGAATTTGATGCCGGTGTAGATAATCGAAATATTCTATTTTCCATTGACAGGAATATGGCTAAAATTTCACTCGAATTTTACTTTCTTTCATTAAAGAAGATTTACATACCGAGTTGTTGATATCCAGGTTTGCGAATTTTTTGATTCAAAATTTTTTATTTTTTAATTCCGATGTGGGTAGTAAAAATTAGATTTTCATTTTTTAATCTCGACGTTGGGATTAAAAATTAAATATTCATTTGTTTTATCCAAAATGTTTGGGACTAAAAATTAAAAATTGAAAATATTACTTCTTGATTTGAATGAATGCGAAAAAATGTTAATTTCAAAACATTTTTTTTTAATTTAACTATATGCTTAAGATAAAATTTTTTTTTTTAATTTTTCATATATTTTCCCGTTTTTGGGCCAAAAATGCCAGAGCTTCGATCGGCTAGTCAAACTAGCTGTTTTATAAATCTCCGACTGCAGTGCGGACGGTCTAGATTAGCGACTAGATTAAAGGTAATCTAAACACTTTTGTTTGGAACATCGTATTAGCGTTACACTTAGAACGTAATAATGTGTCACAGGCGGTGATAGTTGAAATCTTAAAGTTTCTCCACGATAAAAGTATTCACAAGTAATAGTTTTTGTAGCAAGTAGGAGTGCTACAGACATGTCAGTATATTGTGCCATTTTTTCTTAACCAATAAATTTTCATTATTTATGCTGGCGTTTGCAAGTGTGTCTTTTGCAAGTGGGTCTTTTGTGAAAGCTCTCAACTCGAAGAGTATCGGAAAGATCGTTAGAATAGTCATTCGGTTTTTTTTAAATACTAGTTTAATGTGTGTATGTGCGCAAGCTTCAGGTTGTATGTTGGTGGAAGGCATAGCTTAATTGGCACTAGTGAGTGCTCGCTAATAGTAATGGCATATCTTCATCAATTCAGGTCTGTTGTTGTGTTTCTTCTTTGGTGAAATACTATTATAATCCGGTGAGATCTCGTAAATATCAGAGATATATATATTTGACAAGCACTTCAAAAAATCACATCAGTGCATATATACATTGGTATTCGCTATACATATTTTTAATTAAACGTTATTGTAAGGTAAAATTGGTGCTGCAGGCCGTGTAATTCAGCTGTCTTCGTGTTAATGCATCGCGAAAGGCAATACATAACCGTACGAGTGACGTTTGTACTCGCATGCTTAAGCGCCGTTACTCGTACGTTCCGTTGTAGGCAGTCATCTGATTTGCGGTGAAGCACATTGTGCTTCATATACTAGTTAGTAGATACACATTTGCATGCGTGCTTTATTTCATTTAATTTGACGTTTAGCGCCTGTGGTTATGCAATAATAATTAGACATTGAATGTATTGCAGCTGAAAATGTATGCAATCTTCTCTCACTCAAGAACGCACACAACATGCGCACATAAATGCATAACGCATATATTTGTACATCCCCGCGTGTCATACAGTTTGCGCACCCTTTTGTAATTCTTTGTATCGCCCTCCAGCTCTGAGGTGTTTTGCCACCGGTGTGACAACTCGTTTAGAGGTTCGTGGGCGTTTCTCACACTTTGATCGATGTTTATTGTTGCTTGTAATGACATTTACATGAGTTTTGGATTATCGATAATTACCAGCAACGTGATTGATTACTTTCTCGCTGCAAAGTACCTGCGCTTCGGTGTGGGCCGCAGTCGTATGAGGTGAGAAAGCTATCGTGGGCGATGACTCTGATTGCATTGAAAGTGACGATTTGACGATTGTCCTACGTTTTTGTTAATCGCCACAGTCACCAAGTCACGTCTCTTGTGTTAATTTGTTGGCGGAAATCATTTGATAATGTGTTAGTAATAAATTTGAAAGGTTGGAGGGATTTCAGTGGGGACTTAGGCGAATAAAAAAGTTAATTGCGTATATTAAAGAGCGAAATTTGTGATTCACTCTAATAGGTTTATTGTACATATATCTTAAACCATTAAAGCTAAACCAAATTAGCTTTGGACAAATTATTTAAGCGCACCTACCGATAGTGTGAAAATGGAAAAAATCGGGTGATAACCACGCCCACTCCCCATATAATGGTTTTGATTTAAACTACTAAAAGAGCGATAAATCAATAACCAAATGCTTCAGAGACATACAACTTTACACGCCAGATTTTAAAAGGCGGCTTTACAGGAGCCGGGGTCAAATTCGGACACTGGGCGTGGCACATCCCACATTTAGATGAAAATTCATATCTCGTAACCTACTCGACCGATTTCAACCAAATTCGATGTGTATTGTTATATAATAATAATGTAATATAAGAATATCAGCTATATTACAGTGTGAAAATTAGCGAAATCAGACAAAAACCATGCCCACTTTCCGTATAAAAAATTTTAAAAGCCACTTGATTCTTCAACTTTATGTAAATTCAGAACCACTCAATGCAGCCGGATAAAACTTTGCACAAATAGTGCCTTCAAGGTATTTCAACTTACGCTCAAAAGTTGTCGAAATGGACTATAACTTTTCAAGAATCCAGACACCACATATGTGAACTTCAGTGCGTATGGCTTTTTTTTTGCCGAAAATATTGGTCAATAGGTGAGATATATAATTGAAATTCTGGTGAAATTTTTTTTGCTAATAATATACCCTTGTATCAAAAATTGATTGAATCGTATCACTACTTCCCTTAGACTCCATAAACCTAATATAAAAATTTTCGAACTTTCAGTTGACTTCATACCACATATATCGGCCAATGTGTTAGTTAATTAGATGATAATTGAGAGAGCGTGTTTCTCTATTAACAGTGTATCTTTGTGCTTAAAATGGATAAATTCGGGTGAAAACTTGCTTTAGTACCCATATAACTGATATTCACGGCTATGAGCTTCGCAATCAGTTACTATGATACTAAAGTTGATTGTAATCCATTCACGATTTCCCCAGGGCTCAAAAGCATTAAACATTTGTTTAAAGTTAAGTCAATTTGACTAAAAAGCTATAAGAATAATTTAATACAAAGCTGAAGGCAATGAAAATCGAAGTAAAAAAGTCCATTTTTCCAAAAACAGGACAAAAGCGAGACAAGCCAGATATCATAAAAGTAGAAAGTTCAATTTGTGTTTTACTCGCAAAAAAAAAAATGTTAGCAGTTCATAAGAATTCCTTTTGAACGACTGAACCATTCAACTAGAACGTCTGTCTGACCGGATCGCACTGCCACCTACGTGAATACGGTCAGGGCAGGCCAGAAAAGAAAGCGAGCGAATGAGGAATGAAAAATTGACATAAGCTGAAGCAAGGCATGTTCCTCTCACAACAAACGACCTTCATACATTTTTCATGTACCAGTATTGACCGATAGAACAAGAAGGCATGTGAAATACTTGTGAGCTTGTGAGTTGTGGAAACCTTTTGGGCTCAAGGTGAGCAAGCGCTTCATTGAAATGCTGTCGATTTATATAGGTATACTTATTTAAAAGTCAACTAGCAATGCTATCAGTAATAATTTTATTTGCATTGCCATGTACAGACGGAACCATCTATGTGCAGTTCTACGGTGTGTGCTACAATTTGTTACGTATACGCCGTGTGCGCCGAGCCGCTGCTCGGCCACATTGGGATTTTGTTTATTTGTTTTTGTCATTACAGCTGTCATTGTATTATATTGTCAAATGCAAATGGAATTATATGAAATGACAAACAATAAACCGATAATACAATGTTGAGAAGTCAACGACACAAGAGAGTGAAACAAGTATAATATGGTGACGTGTGAAACTGGCTGAGAATGGTCAATTTACCAAACACGAAAGCAAAATAGACGAAAAGGTTTAACAGAAGACATGATAGTAAAGCACACACTGGCTAAAATATTGATATTTCGTTTTGCGCAAACATCCGGTTCCTGCAGCGTGTTTATATACGCAAATTTTGTGGCCGCATACAGATAAGTGCCAAGTATTAATGCATAAATGTACTTATTTATAATATTCATGGGCGTACAAGTGCCAGCACTGGTAGCAAAATGAAATGTCAAATTCCCGTTGACATGACACGTTGCGTACTTAGGTGTAGGTTGAAGTGGATAAAAATGTTGTCTAGATATGCCAAAATACTTATCACTCGTTTGCGAAATAAGTGAGTCTTTGATGTGTCAAGTTATCCCTTGTCAAGTGTCAAGACAGTGCTTTAGTGGAATTAACCGATATGTGTGACGAAACGTGGTGAGCAACAATCAAAAATAATATATACATATGTACTCGTATATGTTAACAAACGATTTTTGATTTTCAATAACTTTTGATTTCGATCGTCAATATCCGTTTGGACATATTGCATATAATATTTCACAAAAACGTTTGGTATACATATAGTCGATTTTACTTCTTGAAGATGTTGGCAATACTGGTAAAATATTGCTGGTTTTAATAGCAGCTCGCATTGTACATACCGAAGAACCCATGT